>NW_011354859.1:0-6488 GCF_000735185.1 Notothenia coriiceps
AAAAATAAGAGAATAAATTAAAAACAGGTATGAAATACTATATGACATTAAAAAAAGAATAACGTTAAAAAGGGAGTGATTTGTAAAATATCCATAAAGAAAAAGTAAATCTGTTTACAGTTCTGTTTCAAATGGGTGTTGAGAGATGTATCCATAGATCTCTTCATGTTGCTCTCAAAGTGCACCAGATTGATGCTTTTAACTTCAATATTTAAAAATCTTCCCAGGGGAGCTTGCCCCCTGACCCCCCTATGTGAGGTCCACACACCACCTATAAAAATAAGACTTTACCCCTGCTTACACCTATATGCCGTGAGCTGATTATCGAGCCTTCATTGTAACAGTCGCGGGTACACTGTGTGTGTGTGTGTGTGTGGGGATTGTTGCAGTAGAACATTCCACTGTAGCGACCAGTACATTAATGGGAAACCCTAAATGTTTGAGCACCCTCTATGAAACGTCAAGCTACCCCACAGCACCCCCAAAATAGAATCTCTGGCGCCGCCACTGAGCCTGACTATTTGTGTTGGGGGGGCCCGACTTTTTTTTTTCTCCAAAGGGGGGGCCTGACAGAAAAAGTTTGAGAACCACTGGGCTAGTAGTACAAATACCTAAATGTTAAAATTGAGAACTTAAAGTAATGGATAAACTTCAACATCTCTGATAAACAGCTAGCTAGTAAAAGATAATGGATAGACGTTAACAAGCTGAAAGTAATTGGTAAACATACAGTAGCTCGCCAAAAGTAATAGGTAGGCTAAACATGGCTAGCTTGGATGAACAGTTGAAATATAAATATTCTGGATTAATAATACTTCAGGTATTGCATGTCTAGTAGCATGACTGTAAACGTAATCAGACCAGCTCAAACATTGACAAATTCAAGAGACATATATATCACTGTTGTCGCATTACTTGGACTTTATTTCACTATAGCTCAATACATTTTTACTTGTGTTGTCTATTGAAGGTGCAAGTGATATGGAAGTATAACCGACAAAAAGTTTTTTTGGAGAAGATTTAGAGTAGTAGCTTTTTGTTTTCAAGCACAAATTGATAACCTTGATATGACAGATTATCTTTTGTTTCTGGGTTTTGAATTACTTATATCAATAAGCCTTAGCAAACTACTTTTCATTAATTGTCTTTCACATCATTTTAGTGGCATAACTGTGATACTTGATGATAGTAGGGATGTTCAACTAAAGATATTGGATTTTCCTTGTTTTCCCATGCATAATCTAAATGCTGACTGCACAGAGGGAAGATTATACAATTTAAATGAACTAATCAATCAATGTAGTTGAATCTGTTTCGGTCTTAACTTCTGACATTAACATTTCCTGTATACACGCAGGACTGTAAAGTATAGTATTAGACTGTCTTTCTCCTAATGTTAAATGACTCATCAGAGAGATGCAATGAAATCGCAACTACTTAATGCAACCTGGGTTCAGACAGTGCCAAGGGAACGACTGTAAAAAGTAATGTATGGTGTAGTGTTATTTCCTCTTGATAACTAGGCAACAATCGCTTGCATTTTAGCCTTAGGTGAGAGAGCTTTTGCACACCCCCTTCTGTCAGTGTTCACAACCAATTCTAAGTTTCAAAAATATCAGTGGGGCTGCCTGCAGTAAAATAATGGACTGTTTGGACTTTTTGTTTTTTTCTGGAGGATATATATATTGTTTAGACGGTAACCGCGGCACCATTTAAAATCAAACAGGCTGCTTGTTCATCGACCCCTGAGGAGTTACAATAATTATATTTTGACAGACAATGATGTGCACCAGGTGGTTAAAGAGTCCTGCAGGTGTTGTGGCTGTGAATCATGCTCCGTACCTTGTTAATGTTAAAGTGTGTCCACACATTTCAACCCACACTGCGAGCCTTTACTAAATCTCTGGCCTCGTCCTTTGTCCATTTCTACTGAGTCATTAAATTAATTATTGATCTGAAGGTCAGCTCACTGTGGAGTGTTATGTAAATTGTTGGCTGCTTTGTCTAACTTTATAAAGGAGAACCAGTTTGAAGTTAATAAATGGGATGTGTTATTTGGAAAATAGTAACACAATAAAAGGCCATTGGCTCAAAACAAAAAACGTAATTACCTACATTGCTAACTAAATCATTCATATTTGAGTTTTTCTACCTACTTTTAAACTTATTTTAACTGAAGACTTGTTTGGCTACAGCATTGGGTTTTTAATGGAGCTGAGGCACCGCCTGTGTTATCTGAGCCAAGCAGCGTTTGACAGAGCGAAAAGAGGTCTTGAGCAGGGCTTAATCTGAGTCTTTCGGGGAGAGCTGTAAGAGGACAGAGAATGATGGCTTTGAAGACATTCACCCTTCAAAACATACAGACACTCAGTAACTGGGTGTCCTTGTGTTCGTAGAGTTACGTGTACTGTATGGGATGAGGCAATAAGCTGTACTTATTTTTTACGTGAAACAACTTTTCAAAAGGCTTCTCACTCTTTCACAAGCTCATACTAAGTTTCAGCAGCCTCCTGAATCTCCACAAGAGGGAGATTTGTTTGGTTCTAAATGAATCAGAAATGTATGTTAAGAAATTCCAGTAGGAAAATGTTTGACAGCAGACAAAATGAATTGAGGTTGAAGAATCCCCCTAAACTCCTGATTTCCCAAAGGATTCTCTTAATGTTTAAATATCACCTCTCTGGACATCTCTAAAGTTCAAACCAGTGATGTTTGGGGAAATACAATTGATACATTGTTAACCCTGTGACGTTTCACTCAGAGGTGAAGATGTCACGATTTCGTCCCTTCAAACGTGAGAGTTACACGGTATTGTTAACCCACGTTAACCAGTGGAGAAATAACCGGAAATGCCAATCAAATGCTACCCCGACGTAATGATTTATTTTTTAATAGTCACACTCGATTACGCCAATCTTCTTGTTTCCCCAACTGGTCGACACCTCTTTTAGCAGAAACAAAGGCTACATTAATGTATTAAATAGATGTTAATCCATGCGTGTGGATCATAGGTGTGGATGTGGAATTAACGGACGTGACGTTGTTTGATTGAGATGCCAGCATTGGTTTCCAGGCAACAGCTTCGGTTCATGTTAATTTACAAACTCTTCAACTACAACCGTAGTTATATTTAAAAACATGTTAGAAGGCCTCATGAAATACTTTAATGCAAATTAAAATGTAAATGTGAAGGAATGTGTGTATAACAAAATACATTGGTGATAAACGAAACCGGAAACAGACGTAGGCAAGATCCTCAGCTCGATAATTGGATGGTTTAGCCGCAATGCATGCTGGGATTCGGTGTTTATGTGATGTGAAATCTGAAAACGTTTTTTTTTAAATAAAATACTTTATTCCGAGTGTGCTTGCTTTTCTCTTTGAAAGTCATCACATAACGGCATTGTAATACACGGTTCGGCTGCATTAAGTATTGCATATCTGCCGTAATTCTCTATTTATAGAGCCCTGCTGAGAAGACTTCTAGACAAACAGGAGAACTGACGCCAAAACTGAAAACGTGACGTGGATCATAAATATATAAGCAATTAAAGAAGATCTTACATTTCTTTTCACACAATACGTCTCCTCGCAGTATCAACACTAATTCAGCTGACTTTTATATTTGATCCAATTGGTAGATAGGCTGTATTTACACCATAAAGGTGCACAGCTGATAGAAAGGGACACCTGGTGGTTAAAGCATGTTATTGAATTTCATAATTTGTATTATTAGATATTAATAGGATCCCTATAAAGTATATTCATTACTCATTATTCCCTACTAATAGTTAATTAAAGACTTTTAAAGAAGTTAATTGTTGCTGTGGATGAAAGCTTCAGATAAATAAATGTTATGTCGTCTAAAAGCCTTTGAAACATGCTGAGTTGAGTCAAACCTGACAAACCACCACAACATAACAATTGACTTGGTTTCAGTTTAAAAATTCAAACAAACGTAAAAAAACAAACAATTCATATTTTGGAATGCTTTTTCAGAGTTTTAATTATGCCTATTTTTGCTTTTGTATTACTTGTGTATTCTTTTCCTAGGGGGGATCAACTCCTCATTAGCTGTCTTTGCATTTTAACACAGATTCCTTTTCTCTATATTCCATCAGACAACATAAGGAAACCTCAGACTGCGTTGGTTTCCCAGCGTGTGATTTAAACTGGCAGGAAGCAGGCTCTCCTAAATCTACAACTCCTTCCCCTTGTCAGCTGAGTTGAGTGTGTGTGTTTTATGCAAACAATACATTATAGATATCTTTAAGTGCAAAGCCATGTAATGCTTTGTAAATTAGAGGCGTGACTTTATAATTAATACATGCATTTAGAGCTCTGGCTGTATTCAAGCAAGCTGGTTCACCGTGGAAACATTATTTGAAATTGTTGGTTTGCACTAACGGCTGAAAAACACATTTTATCCTGGAAAACATTTGAACAGACAGGTAACACATTAGCTCATTAGAATTGTGCGTATTGGTAGTTGAGTTGCATGACCCAAGCTTTCCTCTTCTCCACGTCTCAGGAGATAAGACCTCAAGAGCCCCCCCCGGAATACCTGCTGGAATTAGCATAGCAAAGGGAGTCAGCATATGTCTAATTTCCTCTAGGGCTCTTCAGCATCACTTCCACTGATGCGACGCCGTAAGGTTCATCAGAGCTATCACTCCTCTTCCATTGCTTTTAACCCCCCCCCCCCCTCTTCATGCCAGCTTTCTATGCAATCTCCTCATTCCAGCCTCACTCCTCCCTCTGACACATGTGCGCCCCCCCCCCCCTTCTCCACCAATGGCCTCATCCACAGTCTTTCCTTCTACCTCCTCATTTCAGTTATATCATGACATCAGAAAAAGGAGAATTAAAACAACCATGGACATAATTGATAAATACATTATAAACAGGTTTATGTTAATGAATAATACCATTTTACAGAAACAAAATGAGGAGGCTACACTGAACTTAGTGAAGCTGGTTCAAACCTGTGTTCGTGGGTAGTCCAATGGTATATAGCCAATTTTAGAAATCCATCACTTGCTAGTTGATATGTGTTGCAGTCAGGTGACTGAAAATTGACACATTATAAAATGTGTGACCCTCCACTATTTTAATTACTTAAAGGTTATTGATGAAAACATGTATTTTAATTTTTGTTAAAATGTCAAGCTTAAAGTCTCTAAAAGCCGCCATTACCATAACTATAACGCCACCTATTCTGGTATTAATTACGTTTTGTCAATAATTCCTGAGCGTTCAACGAGTGTTTGAAGAGTTTGTTCCCTCAGGTGGTCTGGTCAGAAGTGGATAAATTAAGGCTTATATTGGAATTGAGCTATACTTAGAGGTTAAGCGAGATTTAGTTTAGTTTTATTCGTGTTTGGTTTCGTGGACAAGTTCACCCCCGCAATTATTTAACTGGAACAAAAACCTTAATTTGGGGGGCAGCGTTTAGAGCCACATTTAGCAAAGCCAAATGAAAAGCCAAACAACACCGACATTACGACGGGGCTCCCAAAACCCCTATCAAACACGCCACCCGCGCGGGAACACACACCTCGCCCTGAAAAAAAAAAAAAAAGTCTTGCCGTTGCACACGAGACCGCTCCCGAAGCGCCTGGAGACGCTGTAAGGTGAAATGTGCCGGGCCCTGTAAGATTGCGCTGTACTTCCGCCAACCAAATACACGAAAAACAGCGAGAGAAGAACCGGCATGGTTGCCATGGTTGCCCGCGGTGTATTTAGGAAAAACATGTAGTTCATAGTAAAATTTCCCATGTCACTTGTTGCCTGATGGTTGTGTTAGAGGAGCTGTAAAGATTTGCACTAACTGCTGTAGCCTGGTCAGTAGCAGTAGCTTACTGACTAGCTGACGCATGTTGAGCAGGCAGAGGTGGGCTATGCGCTTTCAATCATTATCAGGAATTGGATCGTATAGGGCAGGGCATACTGCCCACCCTCCCGTTTTTCGCCGGTTTCCTCCCGGGGTCATATTTCTCCCCCGCATTTCTCCGCCGATTTCTGAGCCAAAATCGAGATTTAGTCAGGAATGTTTCCAACTCAGACTTTAATTACAGCTTACACTACTGTTTGGTTTCCATGGTAGCCGCATCTGCTTTAGCAGCAACGCGCAACCTGAAAAGTCTGAGAGGGTGAGGAAATAGATCAGCAGAAAAGAAATCACAACTCCCACCCTCTGTCCTCCTTTCCAGGCGCGCACACATAATGCCATCAAAGACAGTGCAATTACAAAATGTAGCTCAGCGTCAAAGTTCAATCAGGAAGAGCATATCATCTGGTGTCAACAAGCGTTATGGCTTCAATAAGCGATCGGGAGGGGCGTCCACGCCCGCGCTAGGGCAATCATCGGCACGCTGCTAACCCTTTTAAAATCTGCTCTCGCCCTCCCCGTCAGTTGTTCAATTTCAGGTGTCAACGCAGCAACGCCTCCCCCACCCGCTTTCGGCGCTCCTGTCTGCCTAATACAG
>NW_011354859.1:6533-11396 GCF_000735185.1 Notothenia coriiceps
CCGGATGTAGTGCCTGTGTGGTGACCAGTTGTTGCCTTTACCGCAAGGGCGGGCACGCTGCGAACACCACTTTACAACTATAGTAGCTATACAAACCTGAAGCAACTATCGAGCCGCGGCGATCGATAAAGGAACAGAAAAGACAGAGAGCCACGAACACTCACTACTACATCATGGTATTATTACGCGAGGTTACTCTATCTACCTCTCACTTATTATTATTATTGGAGGTGAGTGGGGGATTATTATTATTAGGGTTCATTGCTGAGTCGTCGACGATGCGACGAGCAGCTCTCCTTCGGTCCGGACTGCGCGAACTGGTCGAGCGTTGGGAGGGGGAGGCCGAGGAATGGACGACGCGCGTTCCACTTCTCTCATTGGCCCTGTGACCCTTTACTTTCGTCGTTGTCCAGAGGAGGAGTGCGATGGAATGCCCACTTTGAGTCTGGTGCCTAGTAACTACACAGACGTTAATAGGAGACCTTGCGCAAAGGCTTGCACTAAGCCCGTTTTTGATAAAAACTTTGTAACTCCTGCGGTTATAGTTTTCTATATAGGAATTTTACCCGGGGTACGTTTGGTTTCTCCAGGTAAAGGGTTCTGTTCCTATTCGGCAACGAAAAGTCTTGTTTTTTCGATAATGTGGAGGTGGTGATTTTCAACCCTACTTTAAAGGGTGCATCGCCTACACGATATTGGGGTTTTAACTGACGACGAGACACTCGGAAAGACGACCGAAAAACGTTGGCTGTCCGTGGCAAGTATGTTACGTACCCATTTGCCTTTATTTTCTGACCTTGGTAGAAAGATGATTTTTAACTCTTCCGTACTTAGGTGAGTTTTATGTGGAACCACCCGTACGCATCATATACTCCGTCACCTTTTGTTTGCCGTCGTTATCTGCCGACTGTACCTCTCCTTACACGCATTACGGCGGGTTAAAACTCTGTCCAGCCTCGGTCCCGTATCAAATCTCACTTGAGAGTGAAATCTGGCTAACCCCCACTAACGTTGTTGGCGGGCTGGGGCTCGGGGATGAAACACGGCTGGCAGTGGCAACAACTTCAGGTTCATCTCCCGCAGGAGGAGGAGTAGGGCGAAAAAAATATCCATCTAGCTTGGACAATTTGGCTTTTCCTTGGTCCTTTTTATCTTTTTCTTTGCGTTTTGTAGCTCCACTTTTTTGTTTATAACTGCTCATGCTTAGGCAGTGCTCTGTTGAATGACAAGTGATTGATGATGACGTTGACGTTCATTTACGTATGATGTTGATGGACGGCTGTTGATGACGATTTTACCCAAAATACATTTGGAGACAATAGAAGGGATTCACTTGCAATTTTTCATGTTTTAATGTTAAATGTGAGTGAAAATAGCAGCACAAGTTCAACTCATATTATAGGCTACAATGCTTTATACCTAATATGACCACGAACGTCAGTGCACTCAGTGGCGCGAGGCAGCAGGGCCCGCCGGCTAATATCTCGGGGGCGGAGCCTGCTGCCTCGGCGACGGGCCCTCACTGGGTCCCGACCGTCCCGGGCCCGGGGAGCCCCGCCCCTACAGCCCCCCCTGAAGCTCCGCCCCTGGTTTATACCTAAACACACAATACCACAATATCATGGTGAATCCATAATGGTACGGTGTTGCCTCAAGGCAAGATTTACAATTGACCATAATGGTACGATGTTGCCTCCAGGCAACATTTGCATTTTAACAAGTTTCCATTACCTAATTAGCAAATTAAGTATATTAAACTATTATAAATTAAGGTTTACTCACCTATTATTGTGAATACATTTTTTTCCAGACAAGAAATGCGCAGGAAATTACGTTTTTAGACACATTTCTTGGAGAGAAATGGCTGAGCTGATCCTTGTGGGAAAGGCAGCAAACAGGGTCTTCAAATTGGCCGCCAGAGAGTCATGGGACAAATTCAAACACTACTATTGGTTCCTTATGGTCCTGCCTCTTTTTTAAAGTATTGCATCATAATTTGAGATGTATTGTGTGAATGCAAAAGGCAAAAAATGGGTATGTTGCCTGGAGGCAACATCATACCATAGAGGGTTAAATTAATTCTGCCACCTTACGTACAGTATTTATATTTAAGGCTTTACTGATGTGCCACAATAATGTCACCAAATGTTATTGAATTAAAATAAATATTGTGGCTTTCCAAGTTAACATTACAGTAATTGATATGACTGCGATTAAATCAGCATATACTTCTGCCAGGGGATGCCACCCCGGAAATTCTCCTGCCACCCTCTTGCCACCCCAGGAATACTTGTCTAGATCCGCCCCTGACAAGGAGAATAGAAAAACACCCACTACTAGACACACAAACTTAAAACCGTGACACATGCACCAGATGCAGATGCTGCATATCATTGGACTCCAATTGCTAAAGTGTTCTCCCCCTTCTTACCATCAGAAAGATGTTTCAACGCAACATGACAGTGTATAAATAAAATAAAGCCCCTTTTTGTGTCACACTGAGTGTTGGATTTGGCAGGCGGATGCAGGACTGTTTCACATCTGTGTCCAATAATGTACTTCCTTTGAATAATAATAATACCCGCTCGCTTCCCGCCACACATGTGATTGTTGATGGCAACTGTTGAAAGGGCTTTCTCTTCATTATGTAAATCTCCTGGGTCACGGCATATTTGCGCCGTCCTTTGGAACGGATGCCAAGCCGCACTAACATCTGATGTTTCTTAAATCATCACTGAGGAAAAGGCATTAGAGCATAGTGCAAATAAAGAGAAATATGTGCAATCACTTGACCTTCTTCAAACAGGGGAAATGGATGCAAGTTAGTCTGGCAATTGCTCAAACAAAAATTGTTTTACAAAACAAACAACATTGGTGATATTTATTAGTTGACAGAAATACTAAATGACATTGTTTAGTTATTAACAATACAATGAAAATCAGAGACAAGGTGCACATCAGAAGCCGTATACAGCTTTATTCAGTATGTAAATGAAGACCTTTCTAAAGCATGAGGCAATATCTTACTCGTATCGATTTCCTATAATTTTACAGCTCCACTCTGAACTCTTGTCCCCTGAGGAAAGATAAATGGCAGCTTGAAGCTGCATGTAGAAATTAGAGTTTTAGTGGATGGATATTAAGAAGCCTTACTACTGTTATTTCCGAGGATTTAGCATGTTCCCACTCAATTGTCAATAATGGTCCCTCCTGGCTCCCTAACAATCAACATACTGTAACTGCAAATTATATAAATAATGGAGATTTGTTCATATTTTATTGTGCCTGAGAATTAGACAAATATGCATTTGCTTCAATTTGCTAGTGAAGCACATGCATGATCTGCGTGTATGGGCCGGGCCTGCAGTGCATTCCAATGCGAAGTATATAAAAATGCACAATGACTACCTGGATGCTGCATGTTCGCAAAGTTAAGCATTAAATGCTGGACATATCTTACACTCAACAACCACCCTCTGCGCTACGTAACAGGTTCAATTCAATAACGTGCTTTAACCACTAGGCGGTGCGGGTTAAAAAGCTGTCAGGTTAAACCTACACCTGCAACACTCAAAGACAGGCAACTGTTGAGGAGTTGGAAAGGTAGTTTCTAAAGATGTTACAAATAAGGTACACACAGCATTCAATGCCACACTGTAAACAATTACCAGCATTTCACAACATTTAACAGTATTATTTTACAGTGACATATTGTAATCAAGACCCCCTGTAATATCCTAACAAATACATGTAAAAATGACTGTATCCTTGGATTTCACAGCATTTAACTATTATTTCACAATAAAATACTGCAATCAAAATCCTCTGTAATATCACATCAAATGTTGTAATATCACAACAACATTGTAAAAATTGCAAGGATTTCACAGCATTTAAGAGTATCATATTACAGAGAAATATTGTAATCAAAAGCCCCTGTAATATCACAACAAAATATCTATAAAACAGTAGAATTGGATTTCACATTATTTAACTATTATTTCACAGTAAAATACTGCAATCAAAATCCTCTGTAATATCACATCAAATGTTGTAATATCACAACAACATTGTAAAAATTGCAAGGATTTCACAGCATTTAAGAGTATCATATTACAGAGAAATATTGTAATCAAAAGCCCCTGTAATATCACAACAAAATATCTATAAAACAGTAGAATTGGATTTCACATTATTTAACTATTATTTCACAATAAAATACTGCAATCAAAATCCTCTGTAATATCACATCAAATGTTGTAATATCACAACAACATTGTAAAAATTGCAAGGATTTCACAGCATTTAAGAGTATCATATTACAGAGAAATATTGTAATCAAAAGCCCCTGTAATATCACAACAAAATATCTATAAAACAGTAGAATTGGATTTCACAGCATTTAACTATTATTTCACAATAAAATACTGCAATCAAAATCCTCTGTAATATCACATCAAATGTTGTAATATCACAACAACATTGTAAAAATTGCAAGGATTTCACAGCATTTAAGAGTATCATATTACAGAGAAATATTGTAATCAAAAGCCCCTGTAATATCACAACAAAATATCTATAAAACAGTAGAATTGGATTTCACATTATTTAACTATTATTTCACAGTAAAGCAATGTACTCAAAATCAACTTAGCACAAACATGATAGACTATATATATAAAGAGCACAACTCATTACTGTAAAATTTGAATTGTGCACCATTGCAAATGTGCAGAATAGACTATTCTAACCGGCGTGTGTCCTGGCAACCCTGTCTCCTAAAAATTACGTTCCCACAGAACTAAACTGCATTCTCAATTACGTTTAGCTAGAAATGTATTTTTGCCACGTTACGTTTGTTAT
>NW_011354859.1:11441-21368 GCF_000735185.1 Notothenia coriiceps
ATTGCAAATTCCAGGAGGCGCGACTTGAGTTCTAGCACCAGGGATAAGTGGAAAAAGGTCACCAAATCAGATCTGAATTTACCAGGGGGCCGTAGTGCTGGCTTCGCATGTAAAGAGTCAGGAAACTCCCTGAGCATGTTAGTAATATCTCAACTTTGGAGAGGACATCCGAGAGGAGTTGGGGGACAAACGACACATCAAATCACATCTCCACATCAAGCCGAAGCTAACTAGAATACTTTTGACTGCCTAGCATGCGGGGAAATTGGCGTGCTCTATCACCACAAGAGCGAGAGTGAAAGCGGCTTAACGGAAGGCTTTTTCCCTTTTTAAGCCGTAACGTTTGACATTCGGAGCAGCAGAGGGATGAATCTGCATGTACTCTTCGAGACGATTCCAACGACACCAAGCTCAAAGCTGTCGGACCTTCCTTTGTGCCGTCTAGAGTATTGAGAGCCATGAAAACATGACCTTTAACCTTAGTTTGCGACCTGGTTGAAGGTCACAGCAGCCCCAAATTTTTCAAGCGGGTTCCACACAAGTTAAGCAACATACTCTCAAAGTCTCGGAGCGCCAAGCACCTTTTTTCAATTTTTTTCAATTTTTTTCTCCCTCCCTCACCAAAAGGTGTCCAATCCTTAGCTCTAGACAGGATTTTGTGAGAGTTTGACATTAGATTGAAAAAATAATTCCGAGTGGGTTACAGTTCCCATATTTCAGATACCTTATCTGGACCCTATTTAGAGTCCCCTGGTGAAAAAATTATCTTTCCAGCCCTTTCCAAAGTCAGGTTATTAAAGATTAAAGATTATTCAACAAAACATTTCAATAACGTGCTTTAACCACTAGGTGTCCCTATTTACCAATTGGATCAAATATATAAGTCAGCCGAATTAGTGTTGAGAAAGTTGAAGATCACGTGACATACACGCCAGAAAAAACGTCATTTCCGGGTATTTGTCAACCGTTGGTGTCACGTTTGAAGGGACGAAACGGAACGTCATCGCTCGAACGGCCAATCATACCACGCTTGAGGAACCCAAAGCCTCCTGACAGAGATGCCTCGATCCTTTCGAAAATTCGCACGGAGGCAACAGTCAAGGTGAACATCTGTGAGTTTCTCCAAGGCGGTTACCATCGGTAAACAGCAAGTAAGTACTGCCCATAATGTGGAGTAGTGGTGGATATTATGTGCTTTCGATTGCAAACGCCAGTGGAGTAGTGTCGTTTTGGTTTGTACATGGTAGCGAATAGATAGCTAGCGTTAGCCAGTAACATTAGCTTGATAGCAGCCATGTCCACCTTCAAGCAGGTGGCCTTACCGTTAGCCTAGCTAGTGCTAGCCAGCGCCGTATATGGCTATGGTAGATGGCTCTGGTGCTAGCCAGCCAACTGTTGCTGACTGTTCCATTTGTTGGCAGAAGGCTTATGCTGTATTCAAATGAAAGAGCGAACAATGAATACTTTAACAGGTAAGACTGGCATAATTGCCATTGGTATAAGCTAGTTAGCTTAGCATTGCTGCTAAGTTTGTATTCTGAAGCCATGGTCTAACTAACTTACTAGTAGTTTAGCTGATGTTAGCTAGCTAATTAATGTTTCTTGTGCTAGGTGGTTGGTGGTTTCATGACATTGTCTAATCAAATTAGGCCTAATCTAAATCGGTGTCAAAGTTGGTAACGTTAGTTGCTCTAATCGGATAGACTGAATCTTTAAGAGAAAATTTAATGGATGTAAAATGGTGTAAAATGTTTAGACAATTTCCAAGTTTGTGCTAGTTAGCAGGGCTGCAACAAACGACTAATTTGATAATCGATTAATCTATCGATTAATGAAACGATTAATCGATTATTCGGATTGTTAAGGTTTTAACTGTACTACTACTTATATCAATACTGCTTATCGATCCGGTCCTTTTAATGATAGTATTAACGGTTCTTTTGACAAGAAATAAGGTAAACTAACTAAACAAATTGTGAACAAAACTAACATTGCTTTTTATTTTAATTAAATGCATAATATTTCACATCAAAAGAAACAACAATGTTTTAACAAATCATATTAAATAATGTGATGACAGAACTGTAAACAGAATAGCTGAAACTTTAACAAAATAACTCAGATACCTCTAATCATTAACCTATGTTTTTATAACTGAGTTAACTCTGTGTGTTGCTGCTAGCATACATAACACCTGACGTGGAAACGTTACTCGTGGACAGGGCGACAGAGCTACTAGAAAGACAGCGGAACCCGGTGCATTTCTCCGTCTGAATGTGGAGCACTTTTGCTAAATGTTTAGACAAATTGCTCGTTTTACCGCCTTTATATGATAAACTGTTATTGCACTTTTGGTAACGAGCATTGTCCACATCGAAACGGCTAAAGTTTAACCACACCTCGGAGCGCGTTCACTCCGCCATCTCCTCCGTCCGTGTGTGTGTTGCTGCATGTAGCAGCTGCGTGTGTGTAAACTGCCCCGCCCTAATAATAATCACAGACGCATTTTGCAGTCTTTTTGCGTATTAGAAACGAAGTTGGCGAAACTAAAACTGTAATATAATGTTTGTGTAGCAATAATACACATGACATATATTTTTTAGATGTCTCCAGTACCGATAAAAAGACCGATAACATCGGAGCTTAACGGTACAACGGTCTTTAATAAATTCAGCCCCGGGGCCTGTTTAATACCGGGGCTCTGCACCCCTCCCTATTTAAAATGCATTGAAACCATTTGCATTTACTTCTTTAGGTAACCTAAAGAAGTAAATGCAAATGGTTTCAATGCATTTTAAATAGGGAGGGGTGCAGAGCCCCGGTATTAAACAGGCCCCGGGGCTGAATTTATTAAAGANAATAAACATTGATTGATTGATTGATTGATACTACCTGAAACGCCTCCATTGGACCCTTTGTTTACTTTTTCAACAAAATGACATCACTAACACTCGCACTTGTAGTACTAACGCTCCAACACATTGTACATGAAAGGTTAGGGGCGGGACATTTCTAAGCGGTTGTCCATTCACAACATAGCCGGCCATCTAACCAATCAAAATAGACTGGGCTGTATGAGAAAAATAAAGAGCTTTTTGAACATTAAAGCAAGGAAATATGTCACAGTAGATAAACTAATTACAATCAGAATCGGAAAATTAGCATTATAGGGCCCCTTTAAGTCTATTTTGATGCCAATGATTACTCAAGTGACATTTTGCATGCAGGATATTTACTTGTAACAGAGTATTCCTACACTCTGGTATTTCAAAGTGTATATAAGTACACGATCTGAGTACCTCCTCCACCTGTGCTGAGAATTCAGAAAAGCATGCTGGTTTGCATACCTCAAATATCACTGTCATGCTTTTACTTTGTACTTTTTTCCATTACGTTTTTCCACCAAAGGGAAAATGCATTCAACTGTACCCAAGGACACCAGAAAGAGTGGAAAAGGAAGTAATGAGTTTTGACAGTCTTCCCTTTTGAGAAGCGCTCGCACAACACCGAATCGAGCACAATGTTGCCGCTGATGTCTAGTCCTTTATTTGCTTAGGTGTAGCAATTATGTTATTCAAATATGTGCTAGCTTTGTCCCTTCTCTCTCTTCCAGCCACCCCCCCGCCCCGCCCACTCTGAGTCTATCCCACTCTTCATCTCACATTGTGTATGGCTTGTCTGCTTCTGCAGTCTGAATGCTGATAACCAAGAGAGTCCTTCCACTGTGACCCCAGACTCATCACATCACACATTCCATTGCCACAGACTGATAAAGCCCTCCACACACACACACACACACACACACACACACACACACACACACACACACACACACACACACACACACACACACACACACACACACACAAAGACAGTTGTCACAGAGCCAATTTAGACCAATCACGGCGACTTCCAACAGCTCCACGGAGACAGCACCAGTTGTCTCTTCGATATGAGCCACACAGTAAATAGGAACTAAATTAATTGTTAATCCTGTATTTTCCTCTTCCTGTTTGTGCATTGTGGCTTCATGTTTGTATTAACATACATTGTGTCTATGTTTTGCACCTCAGTGTGGATGTGTCATGTATTTTGTAAAAGCCTGAGTATATCAGGCCTTGTAACCATTGTATTATGTTCACATTTTGCACCCGTTGGTACTGTCTGTGTCGAATCAACCCTGGGCATTATTGGGGTCTAAAAAACAATACAGAAATGATAAGTACATTTCTGAACTATACTGGCTTTATATCAATTAGGAAATATTTCTAATTAATGTTTGCAAATACTCTCTGCTAGATAAATGTGTGGGGGCATTTTAGTATGCGTCTAAAATAAATTGTCTTTCTTCCCCATGTTCTTCACAGAAAATGAACACAGGCCATGGAGTTTCCAGTTGAAAACATTTTTTCAGTGAAGATTCGTTCAGTTTGACTTCAACATCATATCTGGTTTGTGTTTGTGCTAATTATGAGATTGTGTTAATCTCATAACAGTATGACTTGATTGAGTCATACTGTTAATGTGTTCACATACTTTAAAGCAACTCTAATCATGGATAAAAGGACTTTGAGGAGGTTGCTTATAGCAACAAACCCATGGAAAAATGACTTACGGCACGTCCACACGGTTCCGTCGCGTTGAAGCTTGCCGGTGGGCGTGTCTGACGCGCGACCAACAACCAATCACATTAATCTCCCGCCCCGGACACACAAGCACACGGTATGATTGGCTAGCGCTTGTACTGGAATATGATTTGATTGGCTGGCACTTCCGTCGACACTTGAACAGTTGAACCACAATGCAGTTATTGTTTACGTTGTATTATATTGTTTTGGTTGCCTATAACTTTACTGTTTTATTAATTTTAAATGCATAGAATGCTACCTGCTGACCACCAAGTGGACAAAAGACAGTGTTACTCACTTTCTGGGGAACATGGCCAGAAAGTTATCACAAGGAGTTGGAGGAGACCAAAATTGAGCTAAAAGGAGAGTGGATTTTGGACCCATAATTATCAAATTGACAGAACCATAACTCCAATTGATTTCAAATGTTCTTCCATGACATTTTGATGCGTCTAAACACAATTTAATTCAGGTTTGTGCTCCAGATCAGCCTACAGCATCTCACTTTACCAAAACTTTAACAACTCTGAAGCAGACGGCTGTTAGCACCTCGTTTCTGCCTCCCCCTCTCTCTGCTTTTCCACATCGCCCTCTCTCAGACAAAGATGCACAATGATCAGAAGGAGGACAGAAAATGTGTTTTCTTTCAGGAAGACAGACAGGCGACAGCGTACACGCCTGTAGTCTCTCCTGTCTGCTCCGTGTAAAAAGGTGGCCCTTCATTGAACCGGAGATGCCTCATAGCTCTGAAACTAAAACACACACACTTGCAAAACTCCGGCTCCTCTCTACATGGGTGTTCCACTTTCCAACAGTGTTTCTGAGATTTACCGCTAATGAAAATGAGTCAGATATAGCTGGCCTACTTTTGGTTCAAACCTTTTGATGACATAGAAAAAAACCCATCGCCGGGGTCCTTTCCATGCTGCAGGGTGACAGGCGTGTCAGTGATTTATAAGGGGAAACGGTGAGTCAAAGATTTTGTCAGGGCTCAAATACCTATACTTATGAGGTGTAATCAGGATGTCCTGTGGGTTATACTACTCATGAAGGGTGTAAAGTGTACTTGGGGTGGTTCCAGAGGTACATTTTTTCTAAAACATGACAACAATGTCTTACATATTTATAAGCACATTCATTAACAGGAGCACTTAAGTCAATCATGTATTATGCCAACATTAGCCATACATGTATATGCTTTAATCTGCTGTCCTTGGCAGGTTGATGGCATCAATAGCTAAATATTATTACTTATAAGTTTGTTAACATTTAAGTAACTTGTCTTATTTGGCCTTAAACCCACACTTCTGAATTCCAGTGTTGCTAAATGTGAGAGCTGCGTAACAAAGCATCCACAGCTTCCACTTGAGAGAGAAGCACCCACCAACTGAAACGAGACACAACACTCAGAGAAACCCTCCACAGAGACTTTCCAGTGAAAACACTCCAACTCCTCAACACCACTGAAGAGCTGCTGCATTACAGTCAGTACAATGGGAAAGCATTCTCCCACAAGCATAATTTAACTCGTAACAATGACTGCACAAAGTGGAGATAAGGAGATGAGTTACTGTGCAAACTTGGAACCATTCCTGATTCAATCCATCAAAAACGAGATGAATGGTGAATTGCTACACCGTAATGATGATTCTCCTGGTTTTTGACCAGTGACGAGCCGTCAGGAGGGCCCTCTAGGGCCTAAGATATTCTACAAAATAATATTTAAAAACATAAAAAAAATATATATTTGTATAAATATATATTTTTAAAATATTTTTTTCGTTATATTTGTCATTAGTTTTACCAAAATAACTTCATTTAATTGTGTTTAAAATAACTTTTCGAAAGAAATAAATCCTTCGAATCTGCCTATTCAGTTTCTGGTTTTGAATGTGAAGGATTCTAAATGAAAGAAGCTCCTGAATGCCGTCTCCAGCTATGAATTCACAGAGGGCCCAGCTATAGTAACTGAACGAGAGAGTAATGTCAAATGACAGTACAATTGACCAATCATATCTTCCCTCTAATGGGTGGGTTTTATTATCGCGGACTTTATGACAAGTTCTGCCCGCTGTAAAGCATTTCTTGTTTCCATAGCAACAACAACTTCCTGTCAACAGCATAAACTCGCCTTCAAAATAAAAGCATGCCAAATTACACTTAAGACATACAACTGCAACGAAAGTAACAAACACAATGCAATATCATTTTCAATTTCAAAGAACACAAATTGGGTTATTTACAGGTGTTGTTTTGTGTGGTAGAGGGTCGCTGTCATTGATGCGTTTTGCACCCCGGGCCGTTGTTTTGATA
Organism: Notothenia coriiceps; assembly: GCF_000735185.1. NCBI lineage: Eukaryota > Metazoa > Chordata > Actinopteri > Perciformes > Nototheniidae > Notothenia > Notothenia coriiceps. The sequence goes on from NW_011354859.1 coordinate 18,383, forward strand.
TTCCGCTGAAGTATACGCTGTAATGTTTTTTTTTTTTTTTTCGAGGGAAGGGGTGGGGATCAGAGGGCCTAGGTATAAAAGTAACAGCCCGCCACTGTTTTTGACGATAACGTCCATTCTCCCTTCTTTAATGAATAGGCTACATGCTAAATATAAGTAATTCATTTGTTGTATCTTATTGATGAAAGACGATATACATTTTTTGATAATATTAGTAATCGTTTTTTAATTACAGCTTATTGTTTGAAACTTTTTTTTAATTTGTATTTATGTTTGTTCATCACCAAATAATTTGTGAAGATTTTGGAAACTATTTAAAAAAATGAAATACACCATGAATATCTTTCTTAAAAATATGTATAGGTGCGTTACACACCATCATTTAACCATTCAACAAGATATGCATTGGCTTAAAATAGTAGGGTACTTGTTTTGTTTGACTGTTTGAAGAAGAATTAGAAGAAAAAAAAAATACAAATTAACAAAGAAAATTGTACTACCTTTAAAATGACAACATTTCACAACTAGCGAGACAATGATTGTAATATAATGAGAAAACCTGAAATGAAATGATATTATCTACTGCCTAAAAGTAAAGTGCCTTCCCTTGAGAAGAAAACTAGCAATACGTTTTATTATCATGTAGTTTCTGTTTGTAGATATGAGAAAAACATTATGTATTAACAATATTTAATCAAGTTATATCTAAATCTCAGATGCTGTGCAGGATAAAATAACAAATGAAGTCCTTAATTCATCCGGGAAATCACGTGTGACCAAACAGGAGGTAAGGAGCTCTCTTTAAAAGTGTAGCCAGTGGCAATATCACTGTGCCCTTGGGCCAGGCACACTCACTGCGCATCCCTCTGACTTCTGTACACCGTCATTAGAATGCATCAACACGTCCTGGCCCTGGTAATCAGCCAATTTAGAGATTAAATGAGCACGACGAAAGGCAAGTGAAACATTGTTTCGGCACACCACGACCGGACAAATACAATCAGCCGCATATTAAAACGTACCATGCACAAGCAAACACATGGAAATACATATCATATTCATCTACTGTAATTGGAAGCCTCACTCCCACTGTCATACCCTGCCTACGGCCGAGAAATGTCCATCATCCGAAATAAGTCAAAAAAGGTTATGTCATGTGAGGGGAGGAGTGTGTAGCATGCAAGTGTGTGTGTGTGTATCCTTAAGGCAAATGAAGTATATGCATGTTGCTTTAGCAGTTTGCCAAGCCTCATTTAGACAAGCTAGCTTTCCAAACAGGCGATGAATAATTCTCTTTGACCCCCCTCCCCTCCCTGCTCCTCCCTCCCTCCCTTTCCCTCTCTTCCTCCCTCCCTACAGAAGCTCTTGAGGTTGTCGTTCATTTACTTTTTTTCTTTAAGGAATAAGACAATTTTGGTAGGAGAAGCGGCAGCCATGAGCTGCTCTTCCTCCGGGCTGAGATGGATTTATGATGCACTGTCAACTTGCGGCTGGAGAGAGAATGAGAAAGCATAGTAAACATGTTTTTCTCCTCCCGACCATAATTTGAGGGGAGGAGGGTGGAAAGAGGGGAACGCAGCTGGATGCTTTTCCATAATCCTTCTCATTGAAAATCAAAACAAGCAAACACCCTCATGCAAAGAAGAGGTGAGACATCTCCCTGACTTTAGAGGATTCCAAAGGAAAAAAATCTAAAATGTTTAAAGAAGACACTCAGTATATGCTGATGTTCAGGTGTATATCAGTATGTAGTGTCTCTACTGGGACATGTCTCCATGCTCTAATGTTCAAAAAGCTCTTTATTTTCCTCATACTGCCTGTGCTGCAGCACCTTTTTTCAACCTCTGTCTGAAACCAGAGCCCAGTCTTCTCTGATTGGTTATCTGCCCATCTCTGTTGTGAATGGACAACAGCTTAGAGAAATGTCGGAGATTTCCCACCTTTTATCCTATCACGTACAATTTGTTGGAGCGTGAGCCAATATAAATGCAAGTGTTACAAAGTGATGTCAAAGAAGTAAACTAAGGAGTCCATTGGAGGGAAGACAGGGATGTTAGCCTTTGGAGACCATTTACATGCACAAAAACCTATATAACACACTACAGGGAAACTGCAAAATACAACATGATCTCACCAGAATGCGTGACTCCACCACGACTCCTTAACACCGCATTGCGTGGAGTCACGCATTCTGCTACATTTACGCGTCGGCACCATGCTCTTTTGTCGTGGTGCACACACGCATTTCTACAAAGTCCCGCAGTGAGTTTTTATTCTATAAAACGTTTTTAAAATCTACTTTATAGCTTTTAGTAACTCACGGGAGACTTCTTTTATTTTATTTGTATTCATAATAATTTTTATTTTTATAAGTTAGTTATACATTTTTGTTCTCAAAAAACAGTGCATTGTGTGTAATACAACTGTGATTTTTATTAAATTAGTTCGTTTTTAAGGAAGGCCAGAGCTTCAGCTGTGTCAAATAGATTGTTCCCTTTAGTCCTTTAGAGTTGGAGTCTATCAGGACCGAGGGTCGGAGCAGCTCATAGTAGTTGCTTTAGAGAATTTTACACCCGGAAGTAAGTATTCTCTCCGCTTCGCTTGACAAACCCCGTGATAGTCCTCAAGCTCTGTGATTGGATGTTTGAGTGTGCGCCGAGGGTTACGCCGAGCGTCGAACAACACTTTGAAATGGGATGGAACCACGGCAGACTGTCCAAAACTGGATTTGAACGGGTGTGAGATGTGAGACTGGAATTGCACAGGGGAAAATAACGTATCTTTAGATTCAGATTTTGTTAAACTAATACGTTTGCGCTGTGGACCAACACTATACATTGACCGGGAAGGGGGTAGCAATAAAGATAACACCATTAAACAGTTACACAACATAACAGAAATAATATCGATAGCAGCGTCGCTAGCATCCACCTTGGTAACAATGAAAACGTTGTATGGACACAAATTCCTGAAGTAATCTTCGTAA
>NW_011354859.1:21403-31632 GCF_000735185.1 Notothenia coriiceps
ATATATATATATATATATATATATAGAACGTTCAAAGTGCATTAGTTTGTCCTAATATATGCATACATGCAACAGTACCATTTGTATAGGGAAGCTGCTAATAATAATAATAATAATAATAATAATAATAGTAAATTATATTTATATAGCGCTTTTCTCAAACTCAAAGACGCTTTATGAAACAATAAATAAAACATTTGGAACACAGTTGATCTATTTAGAAAATGATGCTTATTTAAACATGTGCAGTAAACAGTAAAGAAAAAGTAGCTTTGGGTTATAATTTCTAACACAGGGTCTCCCAGGATGCATTGAGAAGTACGCAGCTACTTACCTGACAAATCCGAACCTGGTTAGAGAAAATATACTGTACTGTAAGTGCAGCAGGAGACTGGTAATATCCTCACTGATGCTTCTCTGCTCACAGTAATGACATTATACAATCTTTATTGTATTCAAATAGAGTTCTACCTTTGCAAAAAAGGTAAGGAAAGGAGTTAATGTAGGAAATGTAACTGATGGTGCCCTGCTGAGAGAGTGAGAATGGGGAAGAGACAGAACACGCTCTCACAGTATGCCGGCGGAAAGCAATAACTCAATGTTCTTATCATAAAAAAATTGTCATTTGCTAATTGGCATTTGGTAGTGTTGAAAGTGGACAGATTCCAAGGAAGTATATCAAATTCTTATTCTCCATATATTATTTTGGCATGTTCATTTTAGCCTTCAGAGCTTATATAATAAGCAACTCTGCTACAGTCAAAATCTCCTCAGCTTGCAACAACATAGAGAAACAACAAAGAGAATAGACCTGTCATAACTGTATATATTTTACATGCAACATTTTCATTATTCAAAGGGAGGTTGCAGTACATGTTAGAAGCAAGGTGTGTGTCAATGTCAGTAGAAAATGAAGATTATTAGCACATTTGCATAAAAACAGTAACACATATGTAGCTCTTAATGATCATTTCCAACAGGAGGGGCTTTAAAAACATATGCAACACCTCTCACGATGCATTGAGACATATTTAGCAAAGCCACATTTTGAGTTGCAAATATAGCCATTAAAAAGAGCCTACTCCGAGTCAGTGTACTGTAGATAAAAGCTTCTGCCACAGTCAAAACCTCCTCCTGTTCTCTAGAATCTTTTTCAAGAACATTTAGAAACATGTAGAGAAAACAAAGCGACAAACTTAGAATTGTACAAAGTTTTAGTTTAAAGGGTGTACCATTATTTTTTATGACACACTCAACCTGGTGAATTGAAGTCACTGTATCACTTATTGGTGAGCAGCAAGCTAAGCTGAATGACACCAAAAATGTAATTCTTGATTTTATTGATTCTGTAACTGCTTTTCATACTGTTGCTATTGCTTCATTTCAACTGCACCAAAATTCACTCACAAAACCTTATTATGTATCTTTTCTGCACATCTCAACCCATCGTTTCACATCGTGAGGGGACACAGAATCGAGGGGTACCCTTCATTATCACTCAATTATACGAACTTTCTGAGATAATAACAAGAACACACATCAAAACATATGGAGCTAGGTAGCTAAAAACGCTAACATGGCTCACCTCTGTCGTAGTCTGGTCAAAAGTGGTCTTCAATGGCATTAAAACGATAAAAACGATGCTGAAGTTAATCCATAGGTTAATCCAATGTGTCTGTGTCCCTTTGAAATGATTTCTGATAATCCATAAGCAATAAATAAATATGCTTTTCCGTTTTGAGATGTCAGAGCTAAAGATAGCTTCACTCTGGAGCAAAACTGCGTGTGCGAAGCCCCCACCTTTTTGTTATACCATGCGTGTTTGTGGGGAGATTCCCCTTCGATTCTATTGGCTCTAACGGTCAGGAAGAGATCGACCAATGGGTTCCAGAGAAACGGTAAAACCCCCATTTCCACCCAAATCACCTCAGAGGTGGAGTTTTTTTTGCTAAACCTCTCTAAAAAGGTCAAATTTCACTTTTTCTGCATCAATCTTGATACAGGGTACTTATTATATGTTGTACTTTGGATTCCTAAAGCTTTTAGTCTACCTTACCATCAATTTTAGTGTCCGTCCAAAATTTATTTTTTACTTACAGTGAAAACTACCCTTGGATGATGGTAAGGTAGACTAAAAGCTTTAGGAATCCAAAGTACAACATATAATAAGTACCCTGTATCAAGATTGATGCAGAAAAAGTGAAATTTGACCTTTTNCACACACACACACACACACACACACACACACACACACACACACACACACACACACACACACACACACACACACACACACACGTGTCGGCATTGCCTCTGGCTAGATAATAACCATGGTGTTTGGGATCTAATCAGAATGTCAGCTGCAGCAGAGTCTTTGATAACAGAGCAGGAACTCAAAGACAAAGTTAACCAGTTTAGCCCTGAGCCTGTTTTTCAGATCTCAGGCTCGAAAATGACATTCCCAGAACAAATGACCATATTATGGTCATTTGTTCTGGGAATGTCATTTTCGAGCCTGAGATCTGAAAAACAGGCTCAGGGCTAAACTGGTTAACTTTGTCTTTGAGTTCCTGCTCTGTNTATGATCTGTTGTAATAACCGGGGAGAAATTGTTTGTGAAAATACACATAAGTGACAATGAGAAGATTGCTAAGGGATCACTTTAAAGGCTCATTTAGCTTGCAGATGTTTTATAGTCTTCATTCAATGTAATGATGATTTGTTTAGAGCTGAATGATGAGGTAATTAATTAATTAGACAGTTGCCCAAAAAATAATCAGCACCAATTAATCATAATTTTCCTGTTCCCAGTTCTCAAAATGAGAGGATTTTGATCTTATTATTTTCATGTTTCTTTGAAATAAGTAGTTAAAACATTACATTTGGCTTTGATATGCTGTTAATGGCATGTTTTTATAATGTCTGAGATTTAACAGACTTTTTTTTAACATATTTCACATCAAAAGGTCTTCAATTGACTATTTAGTTGCTTTATACTAGCACATTTTTTTCAGCAATAATGTGGCTTTGCCCAATTTCCATGTTTAATAGGCATCATCCAAATGTATCAAGTTAAGCAGGACGGCAGAACATTTGATCATAAAAAACCTTCCTCATGTCTAATTGTCATTATATTGCCATTATTATGTAATTCTAGACTATGCATCAAAATGATTACCCGTAAATATGTTTTTTCACAAATGAATGAAATGAAATTTTGAGCTTCAAATTCTAAAACCACCAACATTACCCTACACAGAGAATCTGAATGTGTTAGTCACACGTTGGGATATTTAGAAATATAATCACCTGCATTCATGAAACAGTGATCAGTGAACATCTGGTGCAAACTAAGAGAAACGGATTCCAGCAGCACCTGCCATTAGTGTTCTGGGGACAGTGTTATAAGTGACAGACAGGTCATGGTGGCTCTCTGTGGGATGTCTGAAATGAGACGTATCCAGCCCAGCACAATTAACACGCTCATGCCATGCACACTCAAAAAGATCCATGCCACGCAGCCGTATTGTACGCGTGAGGACACGCAAACCCACGCAGAGGAGAGAGGGGGAGTGGCGTGATGACTTTGGTAATTGTAGTGTGCTCTGACAGCCATACTAATAAGATAACGAGAAGAGCAGGGCGACCCGGTGCCACCCTCCTCCTCCTCCTCCTCCACAGAGCCAGACGGAGGGGTTGACATCGAACTGAACGAGACCAGAGTAGTGAGAAAGATATAGAAAAGGACAGGATGATAGAAGAAAAGATGGAGGCGAAAAAGTGCTTCTGACCTAGTTAAAAGGAGTTGAAGGGCAGAGGAGGGGAAAGGCAGCAGGATGACAGAACCAGAGAGGAGGCTGCACGCAAACAGGAGGCTAATACAGTTAATAAAGCTGCACAGAAGGGGGTTATGATTCTGACCCCTGATTTGCACCCGACAGGAGCGGCAACACGGATCCGAGGCTGTTTGCCAGATACACATGAACAGAAACAAATGGGGCCAAGCTCACGTTAAGATGTGACTGTAAGCAGGTTGCAGCAACAGCTATTAGTGAGATCAAATTCTCTACACATAGGAGTGCCACAATCAGACAGAGCGCTTTTTAGCAGGTTGATTTTATTTAGTTGAACATGCCATGATTAAACTGAGAAAGATTATATTTGGCTCACAAATGCCTTCCTTACGGATTTCAAAGTAGGAGACAGAAGAAACGTGTAAATGGTTCCCAGGTTGGATTTAATTGAACCATTTACCCTTAATTTCAAGTGTTGTATTTTTGTATTTTATGATATGTTGCATCGTTGGAGGAGATTGGGTCATAAGATTTTCATTGCCATTTCTACACTTATGTCAGATTACATTAAAACCTTGGAATTTAATAAATTAAAGTACTGCAATCATTGACATCAATGCAGATTTTTGTTCAGGTCATGCCTACTGTTGGTGAAGTCATAGAAGTCATAGAAGCGAATTCTTAGCAGGAGCCCGCCTTTTAAATGGAACCACTCAAGGCAAAAACGCTTGTAACGATCAGCGATTTTCTTTCTTTCATTTTTTGGAACTCAAGATGTTCAAGGGGGTTCTGAGAAAAAAACTCCATAGAGCAGAACATCTTTCCAAGTAACATAAAAGATAAAAGCAGCAAGCAATACGCTTCTCTCGTATTGAAACCTTCCAGTTACTTAACAACTGGTATGGGCGGGAAGTGGGAAGTGGTTTGGTTCTACAGTTCTCCAGAACGCTGCCAGTAGTAATACCATAGGCCAAGCAATCGGCTGAACTGGCCTTTCATTAGTTTCAGAAAAATGTAACAATAGAGCACAATGGAAAGTAGATATCTGCACACTGCGGAGCTCCACGTCAATAATAATTATTGCAATTATTATTCAACAGAGCAACCTTTCAATCTAACATATTTCTGTCAAGTCAGTACCATCGAGCAGGATTAGGAATAAAGATGAATAAAAAATCTCATTCCAAACTATATATTTAGCCATTTATCTGAGCCATTATTATGGAAATGCATCGAACAACATAGGGGTGTAGATTTCATAATCTTCCTTCTTTGGCAGAATCATTGGAAAATGTATAGGGTCCCAAGAAGTTTTCAAGACATTGCAGAATTTCCATAAATGCCGATATGGAATCCTCACCACTGAGAAATATAATGTGTCAAGAATGCTATAAGGCTAGATCAAATTAATTCCGTTAACATATTTCTATTTAAGTGTATAATAATGGCAAAAGTAATGGACCAAATACTCACCCTGTTCACCGCATCTTTAGTTCTTCTGTGTAGTAAGGTTCACCGGCTACATGTTAGCCTCGATAATCCTTAAAAAAGCCTGTCTCTTTGCACTGTTTTTGTATTTCTATCCAAGCATTCTTTATCTCTTTTACTAACACCACTAACACGCCCAACAACACAATCCCAACACAGATTTCCTCTTTTTTTTTGCTAAAGTGCTTGTACTCCATAATCCAGCCCCCAGGTGTTGTAGGAGGTTACTAATGTGGAGTGAACCCGTTCTGTTGTAGGACTAACTGTTCTTTTAGGGAGCTCACACACACACACACACACACACACACACACACACACACACACACACACACACACACACACACACACACACACACACACACACACACACACACACACAGCTCCAAACAACAAGAGTGGAGGCCAGATGGGCACATCTGTGACCGACTGCCATCTCATACAGTCCAGGTGTTGAAATGTGTGTGTGTGTGTGTGTGTGTGTGTGTGTGTGTGTGTGTGTGTGTGTGTGTGTGTGTGTGTGTGTGTGTGTGTGTGTGTGTGTGTGTGTGTGTGTGTGTGTGGTGAAAACATTTTGCGTCGACCTGTAGTGCTAAAATAAACTCTTTATTTACTCTCAAGAGGCCTCAAGTGAATTCTGCATCCTACATTAAGTATGAAGTATTTTTGTTCTTTTAAAAAATGAATCAGGAAAAACAAGGACATGTGACGTGGCATAATTTATGATTCCATTTGTTTTCCAGGGAGAAAAAACAAAAGTTCTGTAAAACTACGTTCAGAGCTGGCCAACATTATCATAGCCACACACTGTCGACCAATGGGAGCACCACATTCTGCAACAGGAAGCTCCCAGTGCGGGGAAATTATGCTTCATATGCTAGTACCCCTTTTGTTTCACTCGTCTCCTCTCTACTGCTCAGGTGCTCCTGAGGATATCACCCATATAAGGTAGGTTTGGCTGCCAGACACTAAGCCATTCTAGGTTGATTGTTTTGATGGAGTCTAAAGATCTGAACCAGTAGAGGTAGAGAGAGGGAGAGAGGGAGAGAGGGAGAGAGAGAGAGAGAGAGAGAGAGAGAGAGAGAGAGAGAGAGAGAGAGAGAGAGAGAGAGAGAGAGAGAGACCGGACTTTCTCCATCCTTTCACCACTTGAAAGTGAACATTTGAAGATGTCAAACACTTGTGTTTTAAAAAAAGAAATAAAATCAGACGATTTGCATAAAATAAGAGATGATCCATATAGCTCAACCCTACTAGGTTCTAAAGAAAGTCTATCTCCTGAACCCATACAGAAACAGAAACATATAACTTTGATTTTAATTAGGAAGCACACATTGTATGCCCCTCCCCTCTCCTATAATGATATTAAGGTTCCTTCTCTGCTCCAATAAGTCAAAGCCTTATTTCTTTTATACAGTCAGTATAGTTCCTCTAAAGCTTTAACGATGAAAGTAACATACTTCCTCAAGAACACTTAAGGAATCTTTTTAATTTGAATCTATCTCAATATCTTACTCTGTCCTTCTTAATGTTTCTCTTAAATAGAAATGATTACACAGAAGCATTCCCGTAATTAGTGGGGATTACACATGGAGTGCTATTTCATGTAATAGATACATCTGTGTTATGCAGATCGCCTACTCCCTCTATTACAAAGGATTAGTTCTGTCAATTAAATGCAGTTATTACGTCTGGAATTTTAATACATTAACTTGCATTAAGTGTCCCTACTTCATTTCAAACACGATATCCAAAATGCATGCTAATGTAGAAGTCAGGTTTTCTACCAGAATTTTGATTTGTTTCCATCTATAATAGTGCAAATAAGGAAAGATCTAACCAATATGCTATTTAATCCAAAAGTGAGGTTTAGCAAAAACACACACACACACACACACACACACACACACACACACACACACACACACACACACACACACCCACCAGAGTGATGGTGAAACTGATGGTGATTTATAGCAGGTACAGAATGGCCGCCTGAGATGGATGCAGCGCACACACTGTTTTAATATATCAAACACATACCACACACACACATGTATACACACAATGCTGTAATATATCACACGCACACAGTTTTAATTCATCATAGCTGACCGACCCATATATTGTCTACTAAAAGCACCGGGAGAGGAAGGAAAAAAGAGGGGAAGGACACACAAACAGAGGAGTAACTAAAGGAGTGGGGAGACAGAGAGGACAACATGAAGGATGGAGGAAGGTGGGTAAATAATGATGTCATCTGATTGTAATACAACGTGATGTAAGGTAAATCAGAGATCAGACCCAAACGTGCAGAGGACAGGTCATTTCCTTAAAATCAGATCATATTAATATGAAAAGAATGATTAAAGTAAGATCTCAAAGGCAAGTCCATTGATATTGTTTGAGATTAATCCCAATTAGTAGCATACTGTGGGTTATCTGAACATATTAAAACAAACAATACTTTATGCAATATTAGAGTTAGTTATTAGGTCTACACATCTAATACTGTGCATATCACCATTGGAAAATGCTGAATTAAACATAGCGCTTAACATAGAAACCCCACCCAACTCAGAAAACACCTGGAAAATTGATTGAAGATTTTACAGTAATTAGTGTAACGTCCACACTTCCCCTTTTGGTCTACCATTGTGTTGAAAGTTCAAAACATGATAGCAGTTTTGCAAAATATGGCATACTACGTATGATGTTCTGGTGTAACCCATCCTAAAGGAGATTATAAAGGAAGCATTGAAGCTCCTTTCTTGTCATATATCCTGAACAGCTCTGATTGTTTAGCAGGTAATTCCTGTCATTCTTAGTCAATTACAGAGCTTCCTTAGCAAGAAATACTATTCGAACGTATCCCTGGTCTATGTCAGTGCAATGGCACACAACAATGTTTAGTGTAGATGCCTTTGATAATACACAAAATGTAGTTTCAGATACGTTTTTCCAATCTTTTTCATCAACTCTGTTAGCTATGGGATTAAATGCCAAGCTGTGTCTGCACCATTTCATGCACTCCACCCAGCAGAAGGAACAGTATGAAAAACACAAGAGGAAGAAAGAAAAACTGTTTTGATGAATCATGCATTCACTGGGAGAGAAAGCAGTCAAAGCAACACTCTTCGCTGTCACTGAACTGCGCTATTAACACATTTGTTCATCTCTCTATCGATCTGCAACTCTCCCTCTGCCTCTATCTTCCTCCTGCCGCCTCTCGTCCTCTCCCTCTGCAGACAGTGTTACAGATGGCATCTGTGCTTTCATTACACAGCTTTATTCCCCATTGCTGCGCTCAAATTGTGTCTTGCTGTTTGCCATCAGTGGGCTTTATTACGGCAGAGAGAGTCAACAGGCTGATCCTCTGCTCCGCTGGTTGTTAGTCTGTCATGTAAGGGGAAGCTTGTTGACTTGGGAAATTCCTGGCAGCCATCACAGATATTAAATATCAAAATACCGCAAGTAGAGCTTGAAATGAACACTAACCGCTAGCCCGTGGTAATCGTTTTAGAAGTCTGTCTAAGGATTTTGTGTCTGTCAGTTGCAGCTGCTTTGGCAGGCGAAACCCTCCGCTCTGCCACTGTTTTCTGTCCTAAATAAGTAAGATGAAATAACCAGTTGAATCTGCAGAGACTTCAGGATAGGAGAAACAAGGAATGGTCATGATTAGAAAATGTCTTTTCACATCTTAAGATACTGCATGCCACTTTGAATTTCTATTTTAGATTGTTGCAGCTTTTTCTATAGGTTTTCTATCCGACTCTCCAAATCTACCACCTCCTCCTCATCAACCCACTAAATCTATAAAAATACTCAGATGATCCTTTTAAATGGCTGAAACTAACACTGATATAATGCCTTTCTTAGATCATGTGTTTTGCTTATTGTTCCTCTCAGTGTTTGAGCTTCACTGTGTGAAATGATTTCTGGCAAAAGTTGACACCTCATGTTTGTATTTAAATATCTGGTTAACTTTAAAACATTTTTTGAAATTTTTTGAATTGAAATTGTTACTTTTATTTTATGCATTTAATTTGTACTACTTTTTTCATGAATACTTTTTGATGTATTGATATAGAAATTACATTTTTTAAGATATTGTAATTATCATGATCATGTATGTATATTAACTGTATTCACTTGAATTAACTAAGTGTCAATTGATTTTGTGGCTTATTTATCAGTGCTTAATTACTTTTTCTAGCATTGTTGTCACGCATACTTTTTGTTGTTGTCTCTTTCCTATCTGGAAAATACTAAAGACAATGACATTTTCAAGACCAATCATGGTTAGTTAGCAAACTGAACTGGTGTGTACAGTAAACCTGCATTGCATGTGACAAACAGGAAGCAGTTGGTAAAAAAGATATGTAATTGAAGTATGAGCACTATTATGCTTCAAAACATGTCTGAAGGACCTTTCATTATCTTTTTATATTCTGTATAGCTTCATTCAAAAGCCCAGTGTGATTCAAATGTTGAATTACAGTTATTTAATAGTTGGGTTAAAAAGTACTTAAGGCCATGAGCTAAAGCCTTTCAATCTAGCACACTGCGTACAATCACACACTCTGAATGATCTTTGTCACAGAGAGAGCTTTTCACCAACCTGAAGGACGGTTCCGTCTTTCAGGTATTGGAAGATATACAGTAACAATCTCTCTGCTCTTCAAAAGGCTACTGGCCAATATATTGGCTCAATGGGGCGCCGGATGCCTGAGACACACTTACAGCAGGACACACACACACACACACACACACACACACACACACACACACACACACACACACACACACACACACACACACACACACACACACACACGTACGTACGTACGTCGTACGTACGTACGTACGTACGTACGTACGTACGTAACGTAACGTACGTAACGTACGTACGTACGTACGTAACGTACGTAACGTACGTACGTACGTACG
>NW_011354860.1:0-7032 GCF_000735185.1 Notothenia coriiceps
CTCCCCTGTGTGCCTTGTGTGTGTGTGCGTGCGTGCGTGCGTGCGTGTGTGTGTGTTGGTTAAAATGTTGTGGGCACAAGGAATTGTGGGACAACATTATCTCCTCTCCTTTCTTAAAGGATGGTCCAGTGTTTCATATGGAGATAACAAGGGAAATAATAAAGCTCCTTCCTAACATCTAAATGATTTGAACAGCATTTATCATGGTTGATTCTTCCAGAGTCTTTTCACTCTGTTAGGAACCTTCCTAAGCAAGAAAGACTATTTGACCTTGGACTGCTCAGTATTCAAACAGACAGAAGAGTACATGTGGCAATGTTTGACATGTTTCTGTGTGCACCATAACATATTAATGACGGGCAGCTTCAAACAGCCACGTCAGCCCTCCAACCTTATCATCCTTATTTAGGGCACACAGAAGAAAAGGGTCTGGCAAGAATCGTACTGAGGCCGGAAATAGCCTCCCGCCTGCTGACGGCCAAATTACAGAGAGAAAAAACCCTGCCCTCCGCAAAATAGGGGGAGGCAAAAAAGCCTCTGTTCAGTTCTAAAATTAGTTTCCACTGCCTGTCTGAGGCCAAGTTCATTCTCATTGGTTCAGATGGACAGTTTTTTTCACCACTGAACATAGTGATGTCTCACCTCACACTGCTAGTAATAACGCAGTGTGATCAGAGTTAACCTCCACCCTGCTGCTGTCCTGTCATCCATGCACTGAGACACTTTTGCACCTACATTAGCTAGCAGTTACTAGCAGCTCCTGTTAACACTGTAACCATGGATGACATCTTTAATATGAAATACTTTTACTCAATAACAGGTATACATCTGCAATATATCTGCCATTGTACGGCGCTATTATCACTTTAATGAAGAAAATACTTATTTTTATAAATGTCCCAAGCCCTTTAAGGTCACAATACTTCAATTCTATCTATATCAATTAGGTTACTTAAATTGCTGCTACTCATCTTTGAGCCATGGTTGTGAACTATTTTGTCTTTATTTATATTTTATTACTAATGTGTGCTTTACTTTTTAGATTATTTCATGTCTCTTTTTTTTTTTACCTGCTATTCAACTTTTGCTGTGCAATGTAAACATCCCCGCTGTGGGAATAATAAAGGATTTATGATTCTGATAAATACTCTGTAGAATCTTTGCATATGACAATAAAGCCTTGAATATTGAATCTTTAGCCTCTTGTGGCCAGAATCAGTATTGCATCAAAAGAACACTTTTCACCTGTTTGGAAAGATCGAAAAAACATTTTAGGCAAATTAGAGATATTGTCCTAATGAAACGTTTTTATTAACCTGTCAAATCAACTCAGGACAGAAAATCAGTTGTAATCAGCAGAAGGTTGTATGCCTTTCAGAGCTTCTGTAATTTCAACAGAATAATGAGTAATTGTGTTTTAAGGTGTGGTTGGTCTGTGTGGGTGTATGTGCTATATTTCGTAGTCTGTCTGTATATGCACTCTTTGTATTCTACATTTTAAATGTGTGTGTATGTCTCTGTGTATGTGCACATCTATTCTTTCCATCTATAATGTTTTTCTCTCAGATACGCTGCTTAGAAAATATTGCTTCCTCTTTCTCTCTAGCCAATCCTGAGGACAACACCAACTTTTTGAAGAGTTTGTTGTTTATCAGTCTTACAGAAGAGCTACACTTATATTCATACACATCCAACACACCACTCTGAGTCTGACATGACGCAACCCCTCTGCATTTTATTCACTCCGCTTCCCAGTATTTTTTACTTTTCTTTTTACTAGGGTCAGCAGAGTGCAATCTCGGCACATGTTTCAGAGTTGGTGTGGATTAAACGGACGGGTGCTTTAGCTGACGATGGTGTTGAAGCGCAGTGTGTTTGATGCTGGAGGCTGTGTTGTCTTCTTCAGTCCCAAACCTGCTGCCCAACAGTGGATTGCAGCCATTAGTTAAGGTAATGGGTCAGCAGAGAGAGGGAGATTAGTGTGCCCCTGTGAACCTGCCTTTAAAAAGTGCTGCATGAAGGCATGCATTAATTCCATAAGGAGTGTGTGTACAGGTGCTGCTAACAGCAGGTCATTAGACAGAGCTGTCACCCAGGTATCCCTGGTGGTTACACACACACACACACACACACACACACACACACACACACACACACACACACACACACACACACACACACACACACACACACACATATAGTTTACTCAATATGTCAGCAGCATCAATGGGAAGCACGGAAGGTGATGGGCGCCGGAAAAAAAGGACAAGGAAAAGGAAAAAATATGGTGGAAAACAAGGACAGGAAGTGAAAAAAGAGGACAGCAGGAAGAGGAAATAGGAAACGAGATACCTTCTGAGGAACAGTTCCTGCCACAAGCGCTCTGCAGAAGATAGAACATCTCACGAAAAGACCTGGGACCTTCCAGGCATGAAGCATTGAGGAGAAAGAGGAAAGAGAAGGTGAGACAGGGAGGCAGACAGGCCCGAGGGAGAGGGACAGCAGCAGGAGGAGGAGGAGGAGGAGGAGGAGGAGGAGGAGAAGGAGGAGGAGATGAGGAGACAGACTGAGGAGACAGGACAGAGAAAGATTTAAAGAGGTGAACCTCTATCTATTTAATGCTATGATGAATTATACGGAAAACAACACGGTTAATGTCTTATTAGGGACATTTGGAAAAAATCTGCCACTTCCTTACAGAGCCCCTCCTCCAACACACACGAACGCACACATGACCAATGAGGGCACGAGATAAGTTTGTGCACAGATGGAAGGCTGACAGGCAGGTAGGCCATCCAGTTATTTTAGCCGGGCCGGCTAAAATGATGGGTCGTGCTTGTACTACGGCTTCCACGGATGAAATTTATTTATGAATTTTTTGTCTAAGCACTTTAGATATTCATTGCGGGATGTTAAGAGCATTCCATGGAATATAACAAAAAGTGTATCTCGAGCCGGTTTCTCAAACTTACCTACCCCACCTTTAATCAAAAACGTTATGGACATTAAATGTTCTTTCTTTTTCTCTTAAGACAGAGTGACCTTTGGTAAACACCCTTTATATATCGCAATCAACATGTTTTGGTCTGTTTGCAGTGTTTCCCCCGGGACTGAGTGGCTACGAGCTAAAGGCTAACGTTAGCTTGTTTTACTGATAGCTTCAGATTCATCCGGGCCCGATGAAGCACACCGTTACTTTGATACAAAATATTTCACATTACTCTAGCTTTGAAAAATGTAGGGAAACATTGGTACGAGAGTTATAACACAACTCAACAACAGATATAGTTCTAAGCGGAAATATTACATATTATACGTTGAATTATTTGTTGTATTAATGTACTATATAGATTTTTCTTTGAGCCTGTACATAACACATGCAACAAATGACTGTGACACAGGATCATGATGAAAATATCAGACTTTTTTGATCAATGCATCTATTATCCATATACTCTTGTTCTTCAACGCGCCTTAGAACTGCACTTATATAAGTGTGCATAAGCCTCACATTCACATTCAATTCATTAATATGAATGATTTAATTGAATGTATTTATTATGCATGACTACAAATGTATACATAAATATTTGTTCCATATTAATACTTACAATGTCACTTTGCATATTGCATTGTTGCTTTTGCACACACATTGGAATGATGCAGTCTCTCTCCTGTTGTGAATGGCCTCATTAATACTAGTTAAAGTGAAGGAGTGAGAAGGAGAGAGGGATGGACAGAGACATAATGAGAAAGAGAGAAAAGATCAATGGAGAGCCTGAAGCACGAGCCAGAAGGTATCTCCAGCTGGATACACACCCACCGTCACTGCTCAGTGACAACAAAAGGAAAAACGGATGGTGCATTGTGGGGACTGCAGTCCTAACTGATCATGTGGGCCCAGAGAGCCCTCAGTGCATGCATCAAGGCTGGGGAACTCTGTGCACATATTGACATATAAAGAAACTAATGGAATTATAATCAAAAGTACTAATTATTTTAATTCTTTAATCACTTTTACAACCCAAGAATCGTCACCATACATAATGCGTAAAGAATTGAGCTTAGCGCACTGGGCATGACATAATCTTGTTAAGCGTTTTCAAGTGGGTGAAAGTGAACTTTGACAGATTCAAAGGATTTAAGTACGCCATGTTGGGCATTTCCCCATTTAAAGGGGAATGTCACAGTGGCTTTAAAATGTGTCTGAATGTATCGAGAGCCCGTGCGTTCTCTAAGCAGAGACATTATGAAAGGAACTAAATGAGTCATAGAGTAATATACTTATAAATAAGATGAAATCCCTTAAAGGGAACATCCCTTCAAAATAGATTCAGGACGGCATGAAGATCTTTTTGTTCAGTCCCAATTTCAATCCATATCATGACCGGACAACTGGAGAAGCTGTCACCGTGGCGACTGGGATGGGCAGAGCATAACAGAGATCATGCAGCAAGGCCACAGTATCTGAGCTGCACCTCAAACACAAACCAACACACACCATGCCCTACCTCACACTACACACAGCTCTCCACCGGCTGATAGAGGATCGCCCTCACCTACAGGGGGGTGTTTACCTGTGATGTCAAACCACACGAGGGCGGAGCTCTGCTGCAGGGAGACCACGCCCACAATCTCTGACACCTTGTCATTCTCCATGACAGTGAAATTGTAGAACTGCTCATCGAAGAGCAAGGGGAGCGTGGAGGGGGGGGGTCGCCGGATCCACTCGATGTGCAGGCGAGCCGTGGAGGATCTCTGAGGACGCCCGTTATCTGTCACTTTGACCTGGATAGCAGGAAGAGAGATTGAAGCATTTATTGAAACAACAAATAAAGAAGTATCAACATTTCTAAGAATTAAATGTATTTAACTTCTTTTATTTTACATTTTATTTTTCTATTAATGTCTATTTTATTTAACCTCTATTTGCACACTCTTATTTTAACTTATTGACTTTATATTTATTATATTTCTATTTTATTTGATATTTTTTTGGACATTTTATATTAATGTCTATCTTGTCTATCTAATGTCTATCGTTTTTTCACTTCTTGAGTTCATTTAAAAAAAAGTTTATTTGCTATTTACATTTCTTTTATTCATCAGCAACAGTCACAAAAACCCATTTCCACTGGGATAACTCAAGTATTTTGATTCTAATGATTCTAGTTCTGGAAATGTCTGCTTAGGTGAAATTAGATCATAATCACAATATCGATACTCAGATATTAAGTCAAACTTTTGTTTGTAATGTAGCTGACATTTTCCTAATAACTGCTAAAGGTTGTCGTACAGTCAGGATGTCATAGCTGCCGGCAGTGAAGGCCTTGCGTGAAGACACCACTGCAGTCTTGGGGTCTATGAAGAACTTCCCGTCATCGTTTCCGTCCACGATGCTGTAGGAGAGGTCGCTGTTGGGCCCATCGTCGCGGTCGTAGGCAAACACCCGATAGATGGCCTCGCCCTTCTTTCTGCGCTCTCTCTCTGGGAGTTTCACCTGGTAGACCTTCTCTGGAAACGTGGGCTTGTTGTCGTTTTCATCCAGAACCTGAACCATCACCCACACTGTGCTCTGCCTGGCTCCTGGACCCCCGTCTGACACCAACACCTGCAGGGGAAGTGACAGATTCAATACAAATACACACGCAGAACATGTGTTTCAATCATAGACTGTATATATAAATGGATGTCGTGTCCGCGACGTCACCCATAGGATTCTGCAGAGTTGCCGAGAAGCCCTTAGTAGGCGGAGTCGGCCACTAACGGCTTTACAGCGACGTCAGAGTCTAATCCCGCCTGCTCCAAATAAGGGCAAAAAGGCGGAGCCGAGGCGGGACCTGCTGCCTCCGAACTGGAAGTAAACAGAGCTAGCTCAGGCTAAGAAGCTAAGCTAACATGAAATACGTGCATACCAAGTTACTGCTAACAGTGTAGTTCCCCTATATAAACGTTACATTCATAATCAAATGAGACAATCTGCAAGAGAATTAGCTATGTTTTGTTATTCTTAATGCTTGTCATTCACACGTTAAGAAGAGACGGACTCCACCGCCCGGCCCCGGACCTAACGGAGCCGCAGTGGGCTAGCTAGACCACCACTGGGATAATTGGGTCCCCTATTAACATTTGCTCCCGTTTAGCATTATGGTCGTCATAGCCATAGACTATGAAAGTCTTACCCAAGGCTGAATCATAAACTAAAATGTATATAGTATAAAGGCTTACGTCCTAAGCTGGCTAATAAGTAACAAGCTAAGCTACCAAGCACACAAACACCTGCGAACGGGACATGTATAATATTATCATTTTAGACTTATTGGAAGTTCTGTTAGTACATTCAAGCGCACAGCACAACATTTTAATTGTCTGGAATTTGTAACAATATTCCCTAAAAGGCACAATCACCACGAACACGGCTAAAGCTAAAGGGTCAAGTACAGTAACTACAACTAACTAACGTTGTAGCCTCTTTGGTTGTAGCCTAGCAGAGTGGACAAGTTGCTGTTAGCTGACAGTGAGGCATGTACATGTCCATCAAAGTGACCACGCCCTAATTTATGCAAAAGCTTTAAGGCTTAATATTAATTAAACAGATGACTTGAGAAAAAATTCACCCCCCCCAATCCATATTCATGAAGGGGGGATCTAACTATACAGAGAATATGTTTTTTTGAACCACGATGTAAACATGTTTAATTCTGCTCTAAAGTTGGGCATTTTAACATTGGGGTCTATGGAAATTGCTCCCTTCTGCAGACTGCTCCTACTGGCCACTAGATGAACTGCAGTTTGAGGCACTTCCGCATTGGCGTCCCGGTTCTTCCCCAGAGTTTGCCGCTTGGTTTCAATTCAGGGATATGAAGACGTGAACGTGGAGGCACCGAAGGCCTCTGAAAGACTAAACCAACAGAGGACTTATACCTCATTCACACCAACGCAACTCCGGTTCAAGCTCCGTGCTAGAGCTTTTCAGGTTCAGAACCGGTTCTTCGGTTTAGCTCCGGCTCGGCGGCTCTTTTCACACCTGCC
>NW_011354860.1:7077-19566 GCF_000735185.1 Notothenia coriiceps
GACCATGCTGCATGCTTTTTCAGGATCTGCACATACCATCTCTATTTTTTATTATGCTTTTTTTCACTGATTAGACCGACGGTGGACTCGCTGCTGATTTGAGCATTGCAATATATTTATTCTTCACTATGTTCATTTATGTATGATTATCCTTGAGGCTCAGAAAGATTTGATGTCAAGCTGTTCTGCTGGTCTTTTTTTCTATAGTTACATACGTTACTGAATGAGCCTCCGCTGTTTTGCTTCAGGCCTTTCTCTTTAAATATAATTTTACAATGTCGATACAGTAGCCCTTTTTTAAATTTACTATGCTTAAGTTTTACTATAGGACGTTGTTGCTACTCTGCAATTTGTGTAGCGTGCCGGCTTCCACAAGCAAGTCATGCATTCATCTGGGTGCGGGTATCAGAGAGTTACACGGTCTGCTAAATGCACTGAACCAGCAATTGGCCATCAAAATCATTTTATCATAACACACTGTATTTTCTACTTTTAATACTCTCAGCTAGCAAAGGATGTATTCGAATCATCTTAAGTGCGCATATATGTTACAATGTAACATCACATAGAGTCCAAAAACAAGAGCCACAAAATATATGATTTAATTATAAAAGGTAAAACTAGAAGGCCGTTTAGGGCAGGTACGAAGAGCACCGCTCTTACACTTGCGCAATGAGCCGCACGCAAATGATCCCCCGCGCTCACAGCGAAGCGGCACTTCCATCACATGATGTGAATGACACACAGCAATTAAGGCAGCACTCGTCGTATCTGATAGCTCCACCCCTATCGCTCACCCACCTAAACAAACATCAAGCAGCACATCATAACAAAGGAGAAATACATAATTAGAGCCCGCAGTGGCTTCTCAAACTTTTTCTGTCAGGCCCTAACCCTGTGGGGGTACTTGACGTTCAGGAGAGGCGTGCCTCAAACATTTAGGGTTTCCATTAATGTACCGCGTCGCTACGTGGAATTTCTATTGCAACATACCTCCAAACGCCAAATAGATAGAAAGTAAAGAGATACAGATATAAAAAGCTCACGGCATATAGGTGTAACGCAGAAGAGAGACAGATAGCATATATATGTAATAAAAAAAAGTGGTGTGTGGAACCTTATACAAATATAAAAGGGGGGTCCGAGAAGAGAGAGAAATAGCTCGCCGGGAAGATTTATTTTTAATATATAAAAGAAAAATAAAGACATAATCTGGGAACAATATATATATAGAAATGCAAAATAAGGAGAATACATATGGAAAATAATAAATCAACACAACGCTTGAAACAGAAACTGTTAACCAGATTTACCTTATTTATTAATGGATATTCCACAAGTATCACACTTTTCAAACCGTTATTTATGTTTACTGTCATATAGCTATTATCCATAACTGTTTTTTCACTATCTCTACGTTGTTATCTATTATAACTATAATCGATCATATAAACGTGTGACCTCGGAATATTTGTTTACAATTTATAGAAATATACAAACAACACTTGTATGTTGAAAAAAGCTCACTTATATCCGATTAGGTAGCTCGCTAGCACAGAAGCTAACAACAACGATCGTCCGGTACCGGTGCGCTCTCTCTATCTCGCGCACACAAAATGGCTCGTTCCACCACACACACAGAGCCGTAAATAGCTATGGGCTCAGAACAGTAATACACCCATGCACACAGAAGATTCCACCTTGTATTTCATGATCCACAAAAGGATTCACCTTGTGTTTTAATGCACACACAAATGTGATCCGTTTCATATACATGTAATAAAAATCCAAATACAGAAAAAAAGTTTTTAATGTGTATTTTTGATCCCACACATATTTGTTTTCCGTTTGAAAACTCGAACCTGCAAACATCCAAACCGCTTTCTGTGCAAGATCTGCTGTGCATTCTGTGTGGGTTTTTTGAGACTCCCCTGAGGTGAGCCGATTCGTACTTAAATTTTCTATCTATAGGGCCAATCAGATGTGCACCCTCAATTATAACAAATGAGCGCGCCCCCACGAGGGTAGTTTCTTGCGTTCATGACGTAGCGCTTCATAAGCAATATAGAAAGAAAGACAGAAAATAAGACACAAAGATACATAGGAAGGAGACTAGAGCCTGAAGGCGCTAACGAAAAAACCAACATAGAAGAGATATATATGACAGGAATGCGACCACATGAATTAATATATAATATAAAAAAGGACAAAGAGAGACAAAAATTCGAACGCATTATAGATAAAGAGCTTGTGTTAACGGAGAGAAAAACGATTAAAATAAATATATGAATATATTATGTCTGCATGAGTTGTTGTGAGTGTGGAAGGAGCAGCTACAGGTTAGGCTTAGGCCTAGATTCAGAAGAGAAGAACCAATAGAACAGTAACGGGGAGAAGACATTATCGACATAAAAGTTTGATCGAAAGATGCTACATAAAAAGGAACATAGATAAAGGAATAAGAAAGGGATACAAAACCAAGAAGAAGAGCAATCAAGATCCAGCTGCCTGAGTCTGACGGAACAACCGGCAGCTCACATAGCATAGATCACTCAGAGAGAGAACACACATATACTGTTAAGCGGAAGCTGAACCGCGACAGCGCAAAATAGGAGATATATAAAAATAAAAAACCCACCCCAATACGTAGAGGAGCAAGCAGCATCATGGTGAATTGGCTAGACTGGAGGGACAATTGATTGGATAATGAATGAAGAGAAATATACAGATAGAATCAGGGAATTGGACAAACAAAGAAGATAGAGATATCAACACACAACAGGGAGAACAGAGATTTTAGAAATGATATAGCGATATCAGAGGATTTAAATAACGGACAATATGTGTGGATCAAAAATACATATGTAAAATTTTTCGCTGTGTTTGGATCTTTATTTACATGTATCATGAAACGGAAGCACATTTCGTGTTTGCATTGAAAAACACAAGTGTGGATCCGGAAATACAATGTGAATCCTTTTGTGGATCATGAAATACAAGTGTTGGATCGCTCTGTGTGCAGTTTTGTGTATTAAGAGCTCGTTCGAGCCCATATTAATAGTACTGCATCATATTATTTTCCAATAATAATTTTTCAATTTTATGATTTCTTTTTTTTTTATAAACCATTTTTCCTCTGGTCTCTCGCGGCCCCCCTGGCATGCCTCCTGCGCCCTCCAGCTTTTGAGGAACCACTGCTTTTAGCGACATATTAAATTCGCAAGAAGTCGTGAGGCTAAAGTCAAGGCCGCAGATTTGTCGATGTATACTGCCACAAGGCAGATCGTGAGTTGTAATCTTGAGAGGTTGTAACAAAACCAAGTTGCAGTTGGCAATGGAAAATATGAAAAAAAATAAATAATAATTTGCAAGTGAACATTTCATCACTATGTTCAATTTTTTTCTTCTGTGACTTCAAATTTGGTTCACAGATGAGCGTGTAATTTTACTAGAAGATTTTAAATGTATGGGCAGCACAAGCTGCGAGATTTTTTTTCCTGCAAGTGCTCACATCAGGTTTTACAAGCTCCCACAATTTTGCACATATCTACTTCATAATTGGCGCGCGGTCAGCGGTGGATTTTTGCTGCGCCGATAGAGTGTTGAACTTTTATCTCCGTAAAGAATCATCGACCGGTCTGTCAGACTCGAGCTGTGGACAGAGCTGCCTTCATACAAAAGTGTGAGAGCAATTTGTAAATGGAGCTGCATTTATATAGGTGGCTTTCAGTCTTAACGACCTCTCAAGAGCGCTTATACATTTACAAGTCAGGCATTCTGCATTCACACACTTTTCATACAGAGGCAAGAGGCTGCCATACAACAGGGTGTCACCTGCTCAGGGAGGCTTAATGTTCAACACACTACCATTCCATCGGGAGCAACTGATAGTAAAGCCTTGCTTGCTTGCCAAGGATACATCGACATATTGAACTTCAGGGAATGGGAATCGAACCCCTGACCTTCCCGATCATAAGATTTCCACTATAACTCACAGCAACAGTCAGACACTTTTCCGTAGTGTTCATGGAGAATAAAATTACGTCAAACTCATTTCAAGTAGCCCAAATAGGTAAGCCCATGCCAGATCCCCTGGATGTTGGCTGCCTATGAATGTTGAGCTTTCTTTCTGCCAGAAAAATACGCTATGACGATAAGTGCTTAGTCTTCCAAAACCGACAGCTGTCAGGTTTAGCTTGTAAAATAATCTCAGGTTTTTGCCCCGCATTAAAGGAGACTATCATGCTTTAGTATTAAATGTATTAGTGGTATGACGCATACCTATATAAGGTATCATTATACATTTTATTTTTCAAAATACCAATACAGATCATTTTTTAGCCATGCTCGTTTTCGCGCTCATTTTCGCTCTATTCCAAGCCCTGGTCTTTGAAATTTCCTGAGCACAGCTGACACGCCCCTGCAGAAGAGGGGGGGCCATGAGCCGGCGAGAAGTCACGTACCATGTTGCTGTGATTACGAGTGGGAATAACATGTCATCTCCAGAGCAAATGCATGTGTTCAAGCATATTATCAAATTTTGATCTCAGAAACTGACCCTATAAAGCAGCGGAGGTTTTGGTGGGAGGTGCAAAACATCTCGGTTGCAGCCAGGACGTTTCTGATGGTTCATTCGACAACATACTTGTCAACACCTCGCCGATTTATCACGGGAGATTCCCGATTTCATTGCCCTCTCCGCGGTTTCCTCCCGGGGTCATATTTCTCTCCGCATTTTCTCCGATTTCTGACAAATCAGATTTACACACAACTGTTTCCACTCGGACCTTTAATACAGGCTACACCATTGTTTGGTTTCCATGGTAAACACGTCTCTGTTAATAGCGTGCAACCCAAGTCTGAGAGGGTGAGGCAGATATTCACAGAAAACAGAACAAGAATCGACCGAACTACTCTACTCTCTGCTCACGTCCTTTCCTGTAGAAATGTAACAGGTCCAGCCCACACATATGCCGCCATCAAGGACGGACTGTTACAGGGCCCTCCGCAAGGCAGTGCACTTACAACTACAATAAGCATGTTTAATGTTAATCTAACAGCTCCGGCGATCCACTAAACACCCCCCCCATATTGCATTTTGGAAAATGCTCCGATTTTCTGAGGTCTAAAGGTTGGCAGTATGGTTGACAAGCTGTTGTCCCTATTTATTTTGCTCTGTTTGTTTACGATGCTTGCTACTTATTCGCGATCATATTTTGGCTAATTAGCAAGAATGCAATGTGTACGTTTGTAACTTAGAGTTTGACCCAGCATAAGTCTCTGAAAGGCGGGGAAAATTTGTGGTGGATAGAGGCAGAGCGATCCGCAGGCAGGCAGGCAGAGAGGAGCAGGCTGCGTACCCCCCCCCCACAGAGCGCACCCAGAGGACAGGCTGCGTCACCTCACTTTTTAACCCAGGAAAGGAGCAGGAATCCTGGGTACGTGAGTGTTAAAAGTGCATTAAACTGTTTTAATCCGACAGCCGCTGATGTGCACGGAAGTCTGTCCGTTTCGTTAACATTTGAATAGCCAAATGGACGGAAATCCGTCCTACAGTATGCGAATGAGAGGTTTGGCAATGCACGTGGCCGTGGCTCATTCCCCTGATAGTTGGAGAGTTGATCAATAAGCGGAGCACCTCTTTGTGACGTAGAAAAGTGTTGAAATCTGGATCCGTTTTTTTTCCAGATCCGTTGCAGCCCCTTTTTTAGAGATTTGGCTAAGGAGGAAAATAGAGAGGGTTGTGTTTTCTGACACTTGGTGAGTTCCCTGGAACACCGGGGACACATATTCATGTATAAAAGACGTACAAAGGTGCATTTTGCATGATAGGTCCCCTTTAAATCCTTTTTGTTCGTCAATGTGAACACGAACCAGGCAAAAACGAAAGCGCAATGTACCATTTTTTTGTTGCTTGTCCCCAGTTTGCTCACAGCCAACAAACACAGATACACAAACAGCATGCAAAACACAAGCACACAGTCTACACCCACACTGGATTCTATGAGTCATGTGAAAGCCAGTGTCGCAATTTATCTCTAATCACGCTAGAGCAGAGTGGAGACAGGTTCCCATTATTTTTCTAACAGAGACCACTGCACGCACACCGTTTCACACCGACTCTATTTCCGAGCTAATGCAAACCTCACTGAGGTGGGGGCTGTTTGTTGTTAGCTCTGACTCCTTGTGACTTTAAAGGTCCCATGTCATGGCCATTTCTACTGATCATAATTCCATTGTTGAGGTCTACTAGAATAGATTTATATTGTGCAATTTTCCAATTCACATTGGTTTCTCAGACAGCACAGACTCACAGCCTCGTCGCATCCCACCATCTCAGGGAGGAGAAATCGGCGGCGCTGCAGCTGAGAAAAGATTGAGTGTGTGTGTGTGTGAGGAAGTCCACGGATTGGTCCATTTGGGTATGGGCACGTCACTGTACCCAGGAAGAAAACAATGGACAAAGAGAAATGTCCAACGAGGCGTTCTGGGGCAGCATAGACAGGTCTTTTCTGTGTTAGAGTTCTACTCGCTACAGGGTGTACTTTGAGGGTTTGTGACTCTGCAGACCGTTTACATGCAGAAAAAGCTACATAACACACAAAGGGACGGGTAATAACCAGAAAAGCATGACATGGGACCTTTAAGACTCTTGGGAAATGTTAAAGGTCATGCATGCATAAATGAACTTACATGTACAAAATATCAGATGTTGAATCGTGTCTGAACATAAGCATCCTTATGAGAGCACAAATTTGGTAAAATCTGTAACTGCCGAATCAAAGAATAGGTCAAGATGACTGCAGGTCAGACCGCAATTTGATGCCAACTTTCAATACGTGACATCATATAGGATATATTGTAGTCAGTACCAGGGACGTAGGGCTATTTGTTTCTGTGACGCTTGCCTGCATGCACGGTTGCGGCTGGTTTGGAAACTAATGTAACCAGAATGGACACAGCAGGACAATCAGTAAACCAGTTTGCATTGATCACTGACCGAATGTATTTGCTTTCTTAGAGGACTGGCTGCCCACAGCTGCTTTACAGAATAACAAGCGCCACGTCATGAAATCCCTGCAGCATGTGAGGGAGAAAGAATGATAAACCTGCAGCCTCTGAGATCTGCTTAAAATGACATCAAGCTGCTTCATTATAACCACTCGGAAACACATCAGATGCTTGATTATTGCTTCATATTCCGTTAATTGGAGGCATAATACGTATATACATTACGTATCTGCCACTGCTTTTTTTGCATTACTAAATACTGCTCGCCACTGCACAGTATTTTACATTAATTATGTGACCGTGTATGTTTCTTGTAGTTATTTAATTGCTCTGCACTGTTAGTGTACAGTTTTATTATTATGCTGCTTTGTTTATTGTATTTTTGTAACTCTGGCACAACAATTTCCTTCAGGATGAATAAAGTCCTATCTAATCTTATCTTAATAGCCTTTTTCCGGCTGAAAAGGTTTAATAATTGTTTTACTCTGGGCACAGCCGTGCTGCCCTGGTTGCGATGCTAACAATAGGCGCGTGGACAGTGAACTTTAGCATGTAAAAAATTAGTACGCCCCCTTTTTTTTTACAGCAACATTTTTTTTCTCGGAGTGATCTTCCTGTGCCCTCCGGCAGCACTACACCTATGGTCAGTACCAAAAAAAGTGTTCTATTGAATATCCAGTATCCCAGTATCAATAAGATATCTACTGGATGTTGTTGAATGTAGTGCGTGCACAGACTCACATCACGTCACAATTTGCTCACCTCTAAAACATGTTCTGTTTGTTGTTCACGGTCCAGTTTCCTTGAAGTTGTGGTTATCAGACCTGAGACAGAAAACAGAAGAGGAAACAGTTAAAAAAAAACACACACTCACACACACACACACTGAGGTGCCAGTAAGCCAAATGAGCAAAGTGACATGGTAATTATTTGTGGGTGTCGGACACCATGGTTCCTTCTAATTATATGTAATGAGAGAAGGGAGAGCAAGAAACAGAAGGAGATACCAATGCAATTTTGAGATATTATTCAAAGGGAATATTTAGTATTCCGAAGATCACAACATCGTGTGGTTTTGGCCCTGACTGGCTGTTAGGAGGTGACAGGTCTACCTCGCTGTTGAAACTAAAAAGAGGGTTTTAAAAAAGGGAGAGAAGTTAGATGAAGGGAGAGATTATTCTGTTGGAAGAAACCATTCAGGAGAAGGGAAATACCATTACATGTTACTTAAGTAGAGAATATAGATATCAGTTTCAATTCTGCATCAGGTCTTAGATGCGTTTGCCCTCGCACTTAAAAGTTGGGGCTATTCCACGGCAAAATGATGAATGGATGTGCTTGTGTCGCTCAATCTTGGGTTTTATATTTAGTCCATGCCTGTAGCACTGCTACCGGAAAAACTCACATGAAAGAGTCCATTAAATGTGCATGCTCGATGAACACTTTGGAACCAAGTCGAGGTTTGGACTGGCCGAGACACAAAGAGATGTCTTCATTTAAAAGGTGGCCCATTTTGGCCTATCCAGACACCTGTACTGTACAACACGGATACACCTGCGATCTGTTTAACACATCCTTTTTTCTATCACCGGTAACATAATGGCATAGAAAAGTGCTCTGTGTCGTGAAAGAAGTAATACACAGATGTCCCTTAGTTGCTGTTAGTGGACATGGCCCAGCTTTATTTTGAATTGTTTAATGTGTTTCTATTTGCACTTTTATGGCTTAATGCAGTCGCTAACCAATGTCCTCCTGGGGGCACTTCATTTTCACAATTTTCTACAGAGCCTCGCAGCACTTTAGGAATGGTTGGATAATCAACACTCATAAACACCTTTACACACACATACAGTACTATGACAGTACGTCTGTCACCATAGTATGATTCATGAAAACAGCTGATTTCAGAATTTGAGTCGGGAGTGAGTCACAGTTCTTTTTAAAAAGGTTTAAGTGGCTTTTGGGGTTGAAGGTGAGATGGAATGTGACAGGTGAATTGTTGCTGCATCACCTGTATTGCTGTTATGGCCAATCTAAATTCCAAACCTTGCTTATGGTCTTTAGTTTTGGGTAATGAGTCATAGAAGGAGATCATGCCAAATGGCCACAATTAGTTTCCTGCCCAGCCTGTCTGAGTTAAATATCAGGAGATCAGGCATTCTGAAAGAGTTTCAAGTATAGCTACTAGGGATGTAACGATATATCGAATATCGCGGTAAATAAATGACTCAATACCGTCGTGAGACTGACAAAATATACCGCGATTTTTTTAAAATAATTTTTTTTTTTTAAACCTTTATTTAACCAGATGGTCCCATTGAGATAATCAATCTCTTTTTCAAGGGAGACCTTTCCAACATGGCAGCAAGTAGGTTACAACATGAACATAAAACAACAGGTAACACAAAAGGACATCGTATTTACAGGGCTACATGTAAATACCTAGAGACATTGGCAAGTACCAACAGTATATTTATATCTCGCTCAGCGTTTCTGCCAGGGGGGCGTCTTGCCGTCATTTGACGCCCTTATTCAGCTCGGGATGCCCTGAACACGAGCCGAGGGCGTCCACAAATATTAATAATTTGAGAGAAGATCGAGAGTTTTTATCGCTTGAAATGACGAAAATGAAAAAGGACAAGGACATCCCTCTGTTGGAGGGGCAAAGGAGTTTGGTGGGATTCTTTTCGGAGTATTGAAGATCGTTTCCCCGACATCGAAGGTGCCTGCCACAGGGCAACACGGAACATGCGCGATTTGGACGCGATGAGCTGGGGGTTTTTAGTGGAGCGTGAACTGCGAACACCAGGGCCTCGCAGTGGCGAAACTGAGGCTCCGTGGTAAACTGTGGTAACATGAAGAGCCGTTTGGGAGCCGAAACAGCCGGCGCTTTAAGAGAGCCGAGCCAAATGATCCGGCTCACTAACGTAAAAAGACAGTATATATAAGGGACGGCTCAAGTCAACACCCCCCCCCGGGTACTACTTGTTTGCCCTAAGGTGTACATTACAAGATAAACAGAATGCAATTTAACCCAACGTGATTTCACAAAGAGGAGTGAAACCCTTCTGATTGATACAAGTTACAACTGTTTATATCCGCCTCGACCATTACTGGTCAAACATCACCTTCACTTTGGACTGTGTGACTGTTGCCAGCATCCATAATAAATAAAGAATCAGTGATTTACTTATTTATTTATGAGCGACTAAAAGGCCTTAGGCCTATTACAGCCGTATCCTATTGATTGATTGATTGATTGATATCATTTTATATCAGAGCCCCTAAATAATTAGTGAAATATACTTCCATCTAAAGATAAACCAAAAACACAACAATAAGTAAACCATATTTGCCATACAATGTGAAACGTTTGACATATCAGTAGTACCGTCGCTTGGTTTGTGGATTTCAAATTGTTTCTAGATCAGAAATATAGCGGGAATCGTATTTCCAGAGTTGATCACTGTAAGAACTTTAGTTTGTTGCTGAAATAAATGGGCAGGCTGAACACAATATCGGAACTGATCAATTCCATCAGGCATGTGAAGTCTTCCTGATAACAAACGTACATGAGTACTGCCAACCTATCACTCATAAGCTTAATAAGTATGCTACTCGTTAATCTTCTTCTTCTACTCCATTTGGTGCCCCTCCTACTTTCAACAAAAGCCTTTGATGCAGAATGGACACATTTTACTTTGGGCCCCATAAAGGCTTGGGCCCTTGTGTCTGTCATAGTTTGACCCCAGGCATCACATTCAGGGTCCAACCTGTTGATAACATTGATCAATACTGACACACTTTATACTTACTGCTAGGCTATGGACTGTTCTAGTCATAAATGCACTCTTAACTACAGTATCAAGAGAAAAGCACTATTGATTAATGAGAACACAACTGCTGGGCTTTGTGCTACATTAGCCACGCAGACTGACATGCTAACAAGCCAGGAGCAGCTGACGGCAGCTCCTGCATCTGTTAGTGCCAATTTATTAGCTTTAACAAGGAAGGGAATGTGACAGCACTCAACACTAACACAACACACGTACACTCAGCCTTTAAACTACTGTCGTTTGTGTGTATATAGCTGTTATGTCAAAGCATCAAACTCACAGATGACAATACATTACACACATCCTAAAACCCACAACATTACACACACACAATATTAACATCCAGCGAATGATGCACTAATATATACTTCAAGCCCCGAGACACAAATGTGCATTATTACAACACAGACGCATCACGAAAATAGAGTACACTCAGACAAGTTCATTCCTTTGCCTTACACACATAAATAATCTGTTGTAAAATGCCCACCCGACAGCAACCTAAATAAAAAGCACCATCAACATTACATAATTTGTTGAGTTGCATCATGGCATGTTATGAGTTATTAAGGTCCAAATGTTTTATTGAAGATAAGATAAGCGGCTGCATTTACGTTTTTCTAACTTGAGCCTAATCAACATGTCCGCAACACACACAATTACATACATACATTTGACATACCATGTCTGAGTCAACATGTCCATGTCCAAAAAATATACTTCAATACTGCAGACATGCCAAGGGGAACAATTTGGTGTAACATATATGTTGCTCAAGGACGCTTTGACTTGTTGACTGCAGTGGATGGGATTGAACCGGTAACCCCCTGACTTGCTCACACTTTTGGCAACAATCATAGGATAAATCAATTGATACAAAGTGGGCAGGTCTGAGTTAAAGGGTTAGGTTAAGCAGATTGGGTTAGGGTTTACAACCAGCTCTGTACTATTGCTATGTGGGAAATGTTTGGAGATGAGCATCTCCCCTCACCCCTTGTCACAAAATGACCTCACCCCTTGTCACAAAACTGGTTGCAAATCAGAGGGAGGAAGAATCAATCATCTTTAGAAATTCCGGCAGAGAAATGCCAATCATTAGCCCTCAAACTGTAACAGGGCACAACGCTAACTTTTAAAAGTGGTTGCCAGGCTGGCAACCAGGCATCAGCTTTTGGTTGCAAAAACTGAAAATACGGTTGCCATTTTTGTTCACCTTATATTTTAAATAATTAAGATACTATACAGTTATACATCAACTTAATAATGAACATGTGACACAAAAGAATGTTCAAATGCTTTACAATAAGTAATTAACAGAATTATTTGAAACCTAAGCAGGGGCGGCGCCAGGGGGGAGCTAGGGGGTGCTGAAGCACCCCCCAGGATTGCCAAAGCACCCCCTAAGCACCCCCAAGAAATATTTATATCTTTTTTTCTTTTTTTTAATTAAATTAAATTAGAAAAAGTATTGATTACATCAATGCAAATGTGAAACAAACAAATGTTTGACCAAAAACATAAAGCCAACACAGGTGATTAGGCCAATGGCCAGCACCCATTAGATTTTTGACCTACCCATAGGCTAAATTACTTTATGACACTTGAGTGACTTCCTGTTAGCTGGAGCGCCAAATTATTTGCT
>NW_011354861.1:0-4635 GCF_000735185.1 Notothenia coriiceps
GATGGCTGACCATGGTTTGTGACTTTTTAGCTACTCTGGTGACACTGCTGCTATTTAAAAACTAGTTGCAGTCAAAATATTGTCCTCAATACATTTTTTAGTGTGGCCCTTGGAGACTAAGCACTACGGCTGGGTTTTGAACTAAGAGAGCTGCTGTTATAACAACCCAACATTCATAGGGCTTGTTTTCATATACATGTATCATTAACACGCAACAGTAGAGCAAACATTGGTGAACTGCATTTAAAGGACATTATGTATAGTGTAAATGCTAATTTATTCTCAGACAGTAACTGAAATGACATGACAATGGTACTTGATCAACATCAGAATATGATTTAATGTACAGGGGTAATGTGAGTTGAAGTTCACAAAGTTTTCTAATTTGAAGCATTCCCAACAACCTGTCCCTGCCTGTTTAACTTTTTAAACAGGCAGGGACAGGTTGTTGGGAATGCTTCAAATTAGAAAACTTTGTGAACTTCAACTCACATTACCCCTGTACATTAAATCATATTCTGATGTTNAACTACGTGAAGTATGTGTGTGTGTGTGTGTGTGTGTGTGTGTGTGTGTGTGTGCGTGCGTGCGTGCGTGCGTGCGTGCGTGCGTGCGTGCGTGCGTGCGTGCGTGCGTGCGTGCGTGCGTGTGCTTACAATCACTGCATCAGAAGTGTAAAGGAGGACATTATGCATCTGATGACTTGACTCAGCACTCTCTCGGAAAAATGTGCTGTATCAATAATGTGTGTGTGAAACTGTGCAGAAGTTGTTTCCTTAAACTTAGACTCTCTGCCGCCACTTCGGCTGTTCATAGCTATTTTGTTTTTCAAGCATTATTTTACATATCCACACAACTGTAAATAAATGAATAAATATATATAGGTTTAAAATGGAGAAATCTAACCTATGTATCATTACTTTTCTTCATTATTAACCATCAAGGCTTTAACACAAGTGATTAGTGAAGATCAGAAAACACATGTCACTCTCACAGTCTTACTGTCACCATCCAATTATAATGATACCACTGTGGCTATGATACTACTGGATTATTAGGTGGTTTGTTACAATCCCCAGTGCACTGCTGCTCTAATCCCATTGCAAAAACCAACATATCATCTTAGTGTAACAATACCAGGCGCCATGCTAATGACTACAGATCAGCCTGGGATGAAAAATGATGATAACATTTAAAGGAATAGTTGGAAATAGACTCTCTCTTTGCACAATCATGAACATATAAACAGGGTTTTGCAGTGAAAATCAGTGAGGTCACTCTTTTTTTAATTGCTACAGATACAGTATGTTAAGCTTTTTAAACAGGCAGGGACAGGTTGTTGGGAATGCTTCAAATTAGAAAACTTTGTGAACTTCAACTCACATTACCCCTGTACATTAGATCAGTGGTCCCCAACCCCCGGGCCCCGGACCGGTACCGGTCCGTGGGTCGTTAAGTACCGGGCCGCACAGAAAGAATAAATAACTTTCATTATTTCCGTTTTATTTATTATTCGAGTCTGAACAATCTTTTATTTTGAAAAATTCTCCGAATTCTCCCCGTTACATCCGTCTATGACTCACGTGACCCACTCTTGACACCGCTTGACCTATGCGATTGACACATGTCAATATTGTGGTCACGTGATACATTAACGGTTAGCGCTAATATTAAATATTAACGGTCGCGCTAACTCACAAGCTAGAAACTCACAAGCTAGAAAGATGAGTAAAAAACAGACGTCTTTGGAAAGTTTCTTTGCAAAGGGGAAAAGGGCCAGTGAGGAGACAGAAGAAGAGCCTATACCCACCAAGAAAAAGAAAGCTGCATTTAACAGACAGTACCAGGAGACCTACTTAAAATATGGATTTATCGCTTCAGGTGATTCCCACGCACCAAGCCCGCTGTGCATAATATGTGGTGACCGGCTCTCCAATGAGGCAATGAAGCCTTCATTCACGTGAACGTAAACACACAACGGTCTCCGGGAGTCATTAACGAAGACAGGAAGAACGGACGAACCGCAACGTTCTCATGAGGTTTCCGCAACAAAAAATTTCGTCCACGAATCCGAAGATTCACCGNTCCCAAGTGTGATGTCATGTTTTTTGCAGTTTCAGGGTCGACTTTCTTTGCTCCAGGCCATTTTGTCTTATCCTGAGGCTAATTTGATACACATAAAGGAATAATGAAGGTTCTTACACTCTAATGGTGTTTTAAGGTTTTTCACTAAGTGACTGCTTTTTATCACAAATCAGAAATCCTGTATTAGTCATGCAGCATTAACATTTCAATTGTTACAGCAAAAGGGACAGTGCAGATAAAATAGCAAATACAATAAGGCTAACATACTAAACAAAGAGGCACATATCTAAGTCTGCAATTACAGATGCTTAATGCAGGTGAAATATGATGCATACAGTTAGTGTGATAACATGCCAGTGTCAGCAGCTGTGTGTGTGCTAAGCTTTGGAGGGATGTGGGCATGTGGAGCTGCAGGGGGCCTCAGTGTTTGCTGTGCCAGGCAGTAAGAGACACCAACCAGCTCCGAGGGCCCTAATCCCTTTCCTCCTACCTACCAGCACTTTCAGTTTTCTGTCGCTCATTTCCACTTCAGTTATTTTCTCTTTTGCTTTGGCAGACTTTATAGTTACGGAGAGAAAGAATACTAGAAAAATAAAGAAGTATAAGACATTTTGAGTGTGCTGCAGACGCGGGCCATTTTCCCCCAAAGAGACAGGAAGTTCAGCGTCAGTAGAAGTGAATGGTAGAGATGGGGGGGAGAGCAGAGGAGCGAGCGCGGAGGAATGGAAACGGCCCAGTGGAAACCATGATGTCATGATTAGTGAGGTGCGACCATCCTGCAGTCACATTGGCACCACATGGACGCAGTGGAAAGCACACACACGCACGCACGCACGCACGCACGCACGCACGCACGCACGCACGCACGCACGCACGCACGCACGCACACACACACACACACACACACACACACACAGTGTTACTTTGAAGAGGCAACTGTAGGTCAAGCTGTCAAAAGTGCTGAACAAACTATCCCAGGAACGTTTTTCAGTCCTTGCTTCTTTCTCCCTTTGTTCTCAGTGTGAAGTGATCTGACCGTGACCTGAACACAACCCGGAAAAATGCTGAATGAAGTCATTTGTTGTTAACGGCAATGATTTTTGGGCTTGCTTCAGGCGGAAACAACCACGGTCGACAGTAATAATAACTGGAAACACATGTTTGTCAGCTGGATTCATTATCCCAGAATTAGTGGATAAAAGTAATCACATGTAAATAAGCAGATCTTTCAACCCTGAATAACCCTATTTAGTTGTAAATTACAACCCCGTTATTGGAGATGAGCCATGAAATTAGTCACTCGATGGGATTTGATTTACTTGTGTCTCTTTTGTCACCACATTATGTAGCCAGCGCTCACAGTCAGCTGAAAGTCACTGTGGTGATGATGACTCAACAAAGCCTGCAGGGAAACCCAGGAAGTGACAGTATGACATGGGAAGCAGCAGAGTGTGTGTCTCCACCAAGAATAAGATGTGTGAAGATGAACCTACAGTAGAAACAACTGTTGCAAGAGGGTGAATACGGGAAAGAAAAAGTCTGAGACAAAACAGAATTAATTTTTTTAAATAGTCCATTTCACTTTAGTATTATCCAGTGTCTGTATATAATCAAAATACGGGAAAAAGGTGTGCTGTTACTAAGAATTCTAAGGGTTTAATTTTTTAACTCCTTTTTTCTATTAAGCTTCTTGTGGTTTTATGTGTTTATCTTTCTATCATTATTAAGAATAATATAGTAAAGGTGCATCCTGCTTTGTTTTGTTCTTTTTCTTTATTTCAGATGTATTAAGCTCTGTTTTCTCAGTTTATTTTGAGGGACTGTATAGTTTTAATTGTTGCAGTTGTGGGGGATCTATAGTGCTGGGTTGTTAGATGTACAGTTGAGGCCTAAATGATTTGCCCCCCAGGAGTTATGGTACATTTTCCTAAAATTCTTCCCAATGTTTCTAGCATTGATAAAACTTGATATAATCAAACATTCACCAGTGCTATTTAGTAGCTTTTGGAAAATAAAATAAGTTTTTAGGCTTGCTTTATATCAAATATAGTGAAAAATGGGTTGGTCAAAAAATATTAGCCCCCAGGCCATTAATAGTCAATAGTGTACCCTTTCTGAGCCACAACTGACAACAACCTCTTAGAGTAGTTCTTTACTAGGTTGGCACAGGTCTCTTGAGGGATTTTGGCCCATTCTTCCATTGCAAATGGTTCCAGCTGGTCCAAATTGCGTGGTTTCCGAGCATGGACATTCACTTTGAGCACCAGCCACAGATTCTCAATAGGATTAAGATCTGGGCTATGTGCGGGCCACTCCAGCACCTTGGTTTTGGTATCCTTTAGGAACTGTTTGAACCAAGTTTGATGTGTGCTTTGGGTCATTGTCTTGTTGGAAGACCCAGCGACGACCTAAGCGAAGGCTAAGAGCAGATTTTTTCATATTATCCCTCAAAATGTCAACATAATTTTAATTTGTCATGATGCCTTGCACCCAAACAAGGCTCCCTGTGCCTGAGGCTGCAAAACAGCCCCACAGCATGATGTGTTCTTA
>NW_011354862.1:0-2089 GCF_000735185.1 Notothenia coriiceps
CCTATGCAGACCAAATGTTCCTCCTGAAGAGAGGTCTACTAGAGGTAAGACTATCCCCACATCCCATGAAGACAGTCCACATGGCACAGACTGTCTTTGCTTCTGACCTTTCAATGAACGACTGCTCACTCTGTGTTTCCGTCCCTCGACAGCACATCCTGTTTTGCATCATAGACAGCGGCTGTACGTCTCGAGACGTCCTGCAGAGCTACTTTGATCTGCTGGGAGAGCTCATGAAGTTCAACATTGATGCCTTCAAAAGATTCAACAAATATGTCAACACACCAGAAAAAGTACGACTTCAGACCTTAAATGCGTTACCAAAATGTATACGCTACAAATTCAATGTTACTACTAGTTCTCTGCGTGTGTTGTGGATGAACACATGTGTTTGATAGTTTTGTTTCCTCTGTAGTTTCAGACCTTCCTGACGCAGATCAACAGCTCTCTGGTGGACTCCAACATGCTGGTGCGCTGCATCACCCTCTCATTGGACCGCTTCGAGAGCCAGACTGAAGATGTCAAAGGTGAACAGGGCTTGAAAAATAAATCATGTTGACTCGTCGCTTAGAAAATAAATGTTAAGATACTTGGTTAATGAAAGAAATCCCGGGTTTCGATTGATTGGTCATTGATATTGACTTTTATATTCCGGTACTTATTCCCCTTTTCAAGCCCTTTTGAATTAACGCTATATAAATAACGCAAACCGCTCTGAAGAAGGCTCCGTATGGGAATGAGTTTGCATGTTTTTGTGAAGTGAGGCAATAAAACTGTGGAATCGTAGCATTTTCCATCCTTGACATTGAAAACTCAGATATGACATATTTCACATTTTCTTTCCATCTAAAAAGAATTAGTGTGAATTGTAAAAGGAACATTACAAATGCCCATCAGGGAGTGATTGCAGACAATTATCCAGTCATAGGTAGATCTGATAACTTGTGTTTGATATAGGTCTATGTTTTAGGTCATTTACTATTATTTTCAAGTGTTGATTTAAGTGTTTTATTTCCCAGTGGTGGAGGTGCTCTCTGAATGCTGTCTGCTGTCCTACATGGCCAAGGTTGAGAACAGGCTGGCCTTCCTCTTTCGACTCGTCAACATCATCAACGTACAGACGCTCACACAGGTCTGGTTTCATTTTCTCCTTGGACCTTTATTAAAGAGGACATATTATGCTATGTCAACATTTTATTTTCTGCCTCTACTTTGACATGTCTCCATGCTTTAATGTTCAAAAAGGTTTTATTTTCTCATACTGCCTGTGCCGCAGCACCCACCGTTTCTGCCAGGGGGGGCGTCTTGCCGTCATTTGACGCCCTTATTCAGCTCGGAACGCCCTGAACTCGAGCCGAGGGCGTCCAAAAAAATAAATAATTTGAGAGAAGATCGAGAGTTTTTATCGCTTGAAATGAAGAAAAGCAAAAAGGACAAGGACATCCCTCTGTTGGAGGGGCAAGGAGTCTGGTGGGATTATTTTCTCCGCCAGCAAAGCGTGTTCCTTTGATGGAAAGTGTACTGCCGACGAGCCTTGACGGGGGGTGCTAGAGGAGCATGCGCGTGAACTGCGAGCGCCGGAGCCTCGCAGCGGCGAAACTGAGGCTCCGTGGTAAACTGTGGTAACATGAAGAGCCGTTTAGGAGCCGAAAGAGACGGCTCTTCTTAGTGAGCCGAGCCGAGCCAATTGATCCGGCTCACTAAAAAGAACCGGAATTCCCCTCACTAATACGTAAAGAGATAGTGGGTGTTTCTCAATCTCGAGTAAGGCTGCACACTTGCTCGCCTGTTCAACTCTTCGTTTTCCGAATGCCAGGAAGTATTCTTGCCTCGCTTCTGAAGCAAGATGCTCGGAAGACATGTGCTACCAAGCAAGCGTACTCGAGATTAAGAAACACCCAGGATCTATAACGGCCCCTACACACGGCGGCGTGCGTTGACTCTTCAACGCTTCTGTCCATTCACTTTGAATGGGGTAACTGACGTCACATTTCGGCGAAATGCATTGTGGGAGCAAAGCGTTGCTTCTCTCGCGGTGCTCGCTGCAAAAGTAGAGCAATGTTCAACTTTTGACGCTTCGATGGAGGCG
>NW_011354863.1:0-6522 GCF_000735185.1 Notothenia coriiceps
CAGATGAATAGCATCAGAAAATGTAAAATAAGAAACCAAAGTATATCAGTAGGTGATTCTCTTTGCCATTGTTTATCTAGTCTATACTTTTACAATTAAATTCTTGGTTTTGGTGGGCCACCCTAACGGCCCGTCTACACTACAGGCATCGAAAAATGCTTTCAACGCTTCGCCCATTCACTTGAATGGGGTGACATAGAAGATTTGTAATCTTCGCCGAACTGCATTGTGGGGAGCATGGCATGGCTTTGCAAGCATCACAAGCATCTATCGGCATCAAAAGTTGAACAATGTTCAGGTGGAGGTGGCAGAGACAGTTGAACAATGTTCAACTTTTGAGGCTCGATGCTTGGCATCAGCCAATCAAATCCCGTTTATGCAAATCCCGCCAGTGCAAGCGCAGCCAATCAAACCGCGTGCAAGCTGGGAGAGCCAGACCGCAGTTCATTTCCTCATATTCCAAACGAGATATTACGGTAGCAAATTACCCGGTTCTTTACGACCAGAACTATTTACCGGGATACAAACCAGGCATGGAGGGAGGTGGCAGAGACAGTGGGTGAAACTGGTAGGTTTTTCGCCTGTTTGGAGAGTTTATATCCAGTTTACTTCGTTTTAACATTGCTATTGCTTTGTATGTCGGGGGCGGGAGATTCATGTGATTGGTTGTTGGTCGCAAAAAAAAAAAAAAAATCGCCAAGCTTCAGACACGCCCAGCTTCAAGATTTGTTGATGCCTGTAGTGTAGACGGGCCGTAAGATTCAGTGGCCCCATTTGGCAACCCCTATGAAACATTTCTGGAGGCGCCACCGCTTGCTGGGGAGTAAATATTAAAAATGTTAAAATTACCAACCGTGATTTTTTTTTATGTATCTGCCGGTCCTTGGCACAATAAAGGTTGGGAACCCGAGCTAGAGGACATTCTTTTTTAATAAGACTGGCAGTAGTGTAACTATTGTGTACCAACAACCCATTACAGCTCTGCACTTAACCTATAAAACACTATCGAAGGGCCAATAGTGTTTTGTCAGTTTATTGATCGTTTATCTTTAGTCTACTGTATATTTTCTACTTTTTAAATGCAGTTTTGTTTCTATATTGAAATTTACATTTTAGAATTGTTTATTTTTACTTGTGAGCAATGCAGTTTTGTTTTTATACTGCTGCAAGGAATTTTTTTTCCCAATATGGGATCAATAAACCACAATATCCAACATTTAAAATGGTGAACTTTAGTTACTTAATTCCTAGGAACTTCTTTTAAAATCTGACTTGAGTGACCAATTCCAACTACCGTACTTTGTACACAGCACCGTTCAAATTGCATGTCATGTTGACAAAAATGTCCCTAACCAAGTGTATACAATCGTAGAGTTGTTAAAGCAGTTCAGGCTCTGTAATATTTTGCAGCATTACAAGTGACATGCTTCAGTAATTGATATACTTTACCAGAGTTTATGCATCTTGAGCATGAATTGTGTAAAAAAGATGCCACACAAAGAGTTAGTTTTTTGTGAAAACTTTATTGGCGTCACGCATTTACTCAGATGGACACTCGATTTTGCCGCCGTTGATATCATCGATGACATCGTGGGGATGACGACCATCAATGGTGCAGCCGACAGACTGAGCGGTACCGAGGATCTCTTTGATGGTTCCTGGAGGGAGACGATACACATTGCCAAAAGCTATACAAGACCATAAACCATTCATTTAGTTTACAGCTCATAACTATTCACATGTTGAAATAACTGATCAAATCTGCAGGTTTATTTGTTCCGGTCTTTTCGGCACAAAGTTGTCCATGGTTTTCGGGCATCCCTGTTTCCTAAAGCTGGGTCAATCTTAGCCTCCACTGGATTATACTCAGCCACTGACTGACAGGCATAGTGGCGGGAGGCTGACAACCTTACTAGTAATGTTGGTTAAAAGACAGGAATGTTTGCCTTAATTCCCACATGTAAACAAAACTGTTATTTTTGAAGCGTAAATATGGTCAGAGGTAAAATCAGTGCCAGTAATCTGGCATGTTTTACGCCGTAGAACAAAATGTGAAAAGACAAACAAAATGACAGACTAGGGGGGCCTGATGTGGAAGAGTTTCAGGGTTTTAAGACTCATTTCTGCACCTCTTTATAAATTGGCTAACTTGTATTTCATATGTTAGAAGTGCAATTCAGAGTTAGAGATTTATTTCTTACCAGAGAGCTCTCTGGCGATGGAGCGAGGCCTCATGGTGCGAGCGACAGTCAAAATTTCCTCAAAGGTTACAGATCCACTGTGCTTGACTGTAAAGCACAAGAGGGGAGCAATGAGTCAATGAACTTTTAAATCAATACTTGTGCTTTAATACTTTTCTAAAGAAGGTCACTTACTGTTCTTGACCTTCTTCCTGTCACGAGGAGGCTCCTTCAGAGCCTTGATGATCAGAGCAGATGCAGAGGGAACGACCTCAACCTTAGGAAAGCAATGATAAAACAGAACAGTCATGACTACTGCCAGTCTTCCTATTACCTCCACATCATTGGTGTTAATGAATAGATATTGCAGTTTGGACCTACCGCTGCCTGTCTGTTCTGGATAGTCAGCTTCACAGTGATCCTCAGGCCCTTCCAGTCACCGGTGGCCTTGGCAATGTCATCACCAACTTTCTTGGGAGACTGTTGAGGAAAAGACAAAGTGGTTGAGAAGCTTACACCTGATGAAAGGAAAAAAAACTTTAAACTTCACCCACATAAAAAGGTGCTAAAAAATGTACCACTAATACAAATAAAAAACACTTCAAAAGATAATTATGCATTATAGCTGTGCCATCCTCAGTTTGTGTTCCAGACTTTTCGGCACAAAGTTGTCCATTGTTTTCGGGCATCCCTGTTTCCTAAAGCTGGGTCAATCTTAGCCTCCACTGGATTATACTCAGCCACTGACTGACAGGCATAGTGGCGGGAGGCTGATATAGCTTTTAAACCAAGATGCATTTCTATTTCACACTCACCAGACCCAAGGGTCCGATCTTGGGGGCCAGGGCTGATGTTGCTCCAACCTCTCCTCCAGTGCATCTCATGTACACTGCAAGTAAAAAAAAAAGAGGCACTGAGCACAATCTAATTAAAGATTATAATTAGGGCTTGTCCACAAAACGTACTGACAAGTGAGTTAATAGGTCCGGTTGCAGGTTTATTTGTTCCAGTCTTTTCGGCACAAAGTTGTCCATTGTTTTCGGGCATCCCTGTTTCCTAAAGCCGGGTCACTCTTAGCCTCCACTGGATTATACTCAGTCACTCTGACAGACAGGCATAGTGGCGGGAGGCTGACAACCTTACTAGTAATGTTGGTTAAAAGACACGAATATTGCCCTAATGGCCACATGTTGACGCCACTATTTGATGCATAGAAATAATAGCTCTAGTCTACCAATTAACTCTGTCATGGTCAGCAGCTAAGGACATGGTGTTCAGTAGTCCACTTTAGTCTTACACTTGGCATATTATATGTTGTAAAACAAAATGAATGTCTCATTTTGTATTAGAGAAACATCACATTTTGCCATCTGAAGTAATAAAGCTCAACAGGAATCATTCTGGGAACATGGGTGGATTTGGAAGTGAGTCCCAGACATCGACTAAAGCAATTTAACTCTATCCACACCTCGCTCACTAATGTTAAAGGCTATACATGCAACATACACGTCTAATATTGACCGATCACACCAAATTGAAGCAAAACACGATTTATATTCCTATGAAACAAGACTCATTGTTATCATATTATAATCTCCCTGAGATGAGTATCGCACTGAACATTTACAAATCCAATCACTTAGTTTTTTAGAATATGAATAACTAAAATTGCTATAATATCTTGATAAATCAAATCAAGACAGCAGGACGCAATACAATATGAAAGTGTATTTACAATAATGGGCATCGTCATTTGTAAAAACCCTTCAGGCTATAATTCTCAAAAAGGAACTGTAAATAAAATGCATCAACATTACTTGCTGCAATAAGTCAAATAAAAATCAGTCCATAAAACAAATGAATACATTCACAAACAAGTCGAATAAGGTTACGAGGCAAGGTAAATTAGCTAACGCAGCTAACGTTAGCTAGTACTCTAACACGTGGTTCCGATGTAACACACACTGGCAAACCCCGTCACAAATCCCTCACACTCAGCTGGAAAATATAATTTAAGCATGCAATAATAAAAGTCCTAATTATTTCCCCATTTCTCGTCGCTTTTCGTTCCCCAACTTTACCGTTTTCTTTAGGCCGTTCACAGGCCGGCAGACACGGAGACAGCCGTCAGAGAACGACTCCATCTTGCTGTGAACAAGACTCTGCTTTTATTACCCAGGTAACACTGAAAACATACCAACTTTAACCTCGCTGGGGTCGAATTTGGGAGGCATGTTGCGTGTTGGTTGAGTTCAGCTTGCGTGAGGGTGTCGGATGAACCCGGGCTCGGGACGACCGATTACTGTTGCACCTTCACCGTTAAAGGGGGAGAAAGAAAGACCGATTTAAGGCCGCGGATGGGTTTTTATAGCACCACAAGTATCGCGAGATCTTTGGCTTCAGTCCACATGACGTACATATGATGTATGACATGGTTGTGGCAGGCTTTACACTTTCGTACATAACTACATTGGTGGAGAAATTGATCAGAAGATGTACTTTAATAAAAGTACTCATACCACAGTGTGAAAACAAGTATTTTTAACATGTTATTTAAGTTCAATATGCAAGAACAATTAGGAAAATGTAGTTGAAGTATTCCTAAATCATTTGATTGGTTTATAAGAATAGTTAAAAGAGTGAAAAGTCATGATCACAACTATAACCTAAACTTAATTTCAAATATATAACAATTATGAAAAGGAAAAGCTGAACAGCTTTACATTTGAAAAGATTGAAATATAACATGTTTGTTACATCAATAATGACTTCATTCATCGACAATAGTTTCAGCATTAGTTGTCCAAACTGTTGGTTAATTTAATTCATCAAATAACATCACCATTTTATAAACTGCTATAATGTTTTTGTATGCAAACATCGTGTAACCTTACATAAAGCTGTCAGATACATTTTCTTCCATAAAGCCCACTAGCCCAGCCTTATGAATTCTCCCACGTTTTCCTTTGAATGGCAATGGTCAATGTTTTGTCAAGGAATGATGAACAGGAATGTGATGAGCACAATGTTCATTTATTTTTCTATGATTCCCATTAGCTTCCATCAAT
This sequence comes from Notothenia coriiceps, assembly GCF_000735185.1. Lineage (NCBI taxonomy): Eukaryota > Metazoa > Chordata > Actinopteri > Perciformes > Nototheniidae > Notothenia > Notothenia coriiceps. Next base: position 5,249 of record NW_011354863.1, read on the forward strand.
TGGTCGCTATTTCTCCACAAAAGCAGCAAAAATAATGTCGATAAGGATGTAAGTCAAAAATGTATATCCAGAATAAACCTACATTTTCACTGTGGGCACACGTTCAGATAGACGGCTGATTAGGACCAGAAGAAAAACGGGAGAGTATAGAATTGAAAAACAAACAAACGTAAAATCCAAAAAGCAAACATTAAGTTAACAACTTAAAATAAAAAAGAATGGGGCCCCCCAGAATTAAAGAGTCCCGGAGGCTCCTGATTTGTGCTCGTGTTTTGTGTCTGTGTGTTCAGCTCGTGAACAGTTGGTGGCAGTGTCGGAGCAATAAGTGGTTGGTTAGCAGTCACAAAAACAAAAGAAGGCCCATTCCCAAACCGCCCCCTACACCCTACCCTACACCCTACCCTTCCGTTTGCGCGTTCACACGGAGGGTCCGCCATATTGAGGGCTGTTCCGAACCAACAAGTGTGGAGCGGTGTGGAGGGGGAGTGGGCTATCAAGCCCTCAAACAGCGAGTCTGCACCGGTGCAGGAGTCGAGGAGTCGAGGAGGGGAAATTAGATTATTAGAAGTTTCTCAATACTGTAGCGACCCTGATAGGAGGCTGAGGGTGTAACTCAGGTATCCCCCGTCTCTCTGCCAATCACAGAGCTGCACAGTGATGCTGGTCTAGGTGCGGGTTTGTGGTTGGGGGAGCAGACGGGGGAGGGCGGGGAAGTTGTGACGTAGTCTTGGTTATAAATGTGTGTGTGTGTGTGAGAGTTTAGTAGAGTGTGTGAGGTTGAACCCCCAAGTTGTTCTGGAACCTGTGATCATCTGGAAAAAATAAGAAGAGTTATTAAAGCCTAATAACTGGAAGCCTGTTTCCGACTCCATCTGTGAACGTTACAATATGTTGCCCTCACTAAGTAAAGATACAGTTCATGTTACACAATTTGCTGTGCATTTCTCTGAAGCAAATGTAGTGAGGGCAACATATGATCTTAAATGAAAAATTACATTACATTATATTTCCCCATTCCTAAACAATGAAATAACTAAGAAACTAAATAAACACATTTTGTTGTCAGTTGCCTAGCAACAGTGTTCACGTAATGTACAACACTTGAAAGCCAGTTATTATCATAGATGTGCCGCAAATATGACTACCAAATTAATTTGCAGGAAGTAAAGTTAACGTTAATAATACCATTAAAATAAAAAGTACGTAAATAAAGCGAGTGAAGTAGGCTATATTAGTAAAGCCGTGGGGGGAGTTCATAAACCTGGTTAAAGAGT
>NW_011354864.1:0-924 GCF_000735185.1 Notothenia coriiceps
GTAATCCATTAGTTTCATATAAAGGCATGGCTACGATCATTTTCTCATTTTTCACGGCTCAATTATCACTAAGACCTTTTTGAACAACATCACTAATTGTTAAGAACTCAGGCACTTAGGATGTTGGACCCAATTGCAGACAGGGAGACAGAGGTAAAGTATTGTAAGATACTTTATTTTTCCATGGACAGCAAAAAATGAACAAAAAGGCAACCACCAAAACTCTAGTCGAGATAACAAAAAACAGAGAACAAAAAATGAATGTGCTCACGCAGTGAGGAATCAAAAACCTTTCCAGAGTACCAGGAGCATAGACCTTACCATGACAATAGACAAGAAAAACACAGGGAAAAGGACCAGACAATAAACCAAGAGGAAAACAGGGAGAACAGCAAAACACCCAAACCTAGACATAGAAACGTGACATGACATAATAATCCTGACAGAACCCCCCCCCTCAAGGGACGGTTACTAGACGTCCCTAAACCCAAAAAAAAATCCAAAACGTCCAGCAGGGTGGGAGGAGGGGGTCCGGAGGGCCTTGACTGACAGCCCAGGGCACGGCAGAGGACCAGGAAGGGGTCTCGGGCGGACGGTCCTGGGGCAAGGCAGAGTCCAAAAAGAGGCGAAGACCACAGCGGGCGAACCCAGGGGACCGGGCACTAGGGTGAAGGCAGCGGCAGGAAGAGTCAGGTCCGAGGGCGAGGACCGCAGCCGGGAAAGTCAGGGGGCCGGACTTGAGGGCGAAGACCGCGGCACTCAGGGGGCCGGGCTCGAGGGCGAGGACCGCGGCTCTCAGGGGGCCGGGCTCGACGGCGGCGACGGGACAACTCCGGAGGACGGGCAGGAAGGCGCTGATGGGACAGCTCCAGAGGCCGGGCAGGACCCGGTGTCGGCCGGACAGGAACCGGAGGGACAGACTTC
>NW_011354865.1:0-2257 GCF_000735185.1 Notothenia coriiceps
TCTTTTTGCCGCTGCTTTTAATTGAACTATTCACTGTAACTTTCATCCATGTATTTTTCCTTTTAATGTTTATTTTATTATCTTTCTTTTTAATGACTGATTTTAAATGCCATTTTCTTAATGTCTTTCATTTTTTGTAAAGCACTTTGAATTGCCTTGTGTTGAAAGGTGCTATATAAATAAACTTGCCTTGCCTTGCCTTGCCTTGCCTTGCCTTGCCTTGCCTTGCCTTGCCTTGCCTTGCCTTGCCTTGCCTTGCCTTGCCTTGCCTTGCCTTGCCTTGCCTATACCTGTAAACATACTTCACATAAAAGTATGGGATTCCCCTTTAAGTGTAACAACTGCAGATCAACACCTCGAGGCTGCTCATCACTCCCGGATCACCCATGATGAAATGATGAGTTTTTAATGAGACATTAGCTCAACACCTGACCTTGCTAAGAGCACTCTGAGGATTTATTTTCTGTCCCCAGCCAGCAGGAGAGTGAGTGAGTAAATGTATGGCCTTTAGTTATTCATTAGAACTTTAATTATGTATGGATGTTCAATGTAGTAAACAGTCCTTGAGTAAAGCAAGAAAAGTAGTTCCTGTTTTATTCTGAGCCCGGGGACTTTTAACTCAAAGCCAAATGATTTATGACCGTTTGATATGCGCTCTGGAAACGTAGTGTAAAGCTCTGAAAGTACACGGTGATTTGAGGAGTTTGTCAGAGCCGGCTGCCAAAATCATTTGCACTGCTGCTCACTGGGTAATGTTCCTACTCAGAGAACAAGAAAGAGAGAGTGTGAGGGAGAGAGGGAAGGATTGGGAGGAGGGGGAGTACTGAATTAAATTAAAAGGAGAGGACACGCGGTTCCGATAACAGAGTCTGATGGAGCCAGTTGACTGATGATGCACCGCTTCAAATGTTCTCCACACGATTAGCATATGATTCATTCTGACTGCATTTAAAGTGATTGATAATTCCTTTAAATTAATGAAACAAATAGTAAATATATTAAGAACGAATGAGAGATAATCCTTGCTTGAAATGAAACCAGCCGTGTAGCTGTGCAATGCATCACTTTCAAATGTGTATTTTTTGACTGGATAATGCTGATCACACTCATGACTCTTTTCAACACTTACTTCCTTTTCCCCCTGGGTACACACTCTGAAGTCGATGTGGCCCGTTTAACCGTTCGCTTCTTCACTTCAGAGCCACTAAGTCAATACTATCCCTCCACCTGTGATTAAATAGACGAGGCCAGGGATTGATCTCCGTTGATCCATGTGACACCTTGAGATTTAAAGGTGTATAACGCCACCTGAGTTACTCCCATACCAAACAGAGATATTAGGTTTTGATTAGCTGAGTGATTGACCCATTGGACAATCGATGGATGCAGTGAGGCTGGTTTAGAGTGTAGGATACTACATGTGCAGGTCAGGAACATTACACCGTCAGTACTGCATCATGAAACATGTCACAACATCACATCAATGCAGCGGGAAAAAGCTATAACTGGACTCAGCTTGTGATGACAGCTAACTAACGAATGAAAATGGAAATTTAGCATGTGATTATGAGCGTTATCGAAAACGGAGGAACACGAAGAATGACAAAATAGTTAATTAAAGATCACCTATTGTGCAAAATCCACTTGTTCATGTCTCTTCTACATCAACATGTGTTCCCTCTTCTTCATCAACATGTGTCCCCTCTTCTCCATGTCTCTACTACATCAACATGTGTCCCCTCTTCGTCATGTCTCTTCTACATCAACATGTGTCCCCTCTTCGTCATGTCTCTTCTACATCAACATGTGTCCCCTCTTCTCCATGTCTCTTCTACATCAACATGTGTCCCCTCTTCTTCATGTCTCTTCTACATCAACATGTGTCCCCTCTTCGTCGAAAGAGACTCTGAAAGTTTCAGGAAAAAGAATCTCTCTCTTTTGTCCTGATCCATTTCTATAAAAACCTGTCTGAAAATGAGCTGATCAGATTTTGGCCACTTTATGATGTCATAACGATTTTTTGGCTTGTGTAACCATTAGCCAATCAGCAACAAGGTAACCCTTATCCCCTGAATCTCCTCCGAGAGCACCATTGTGTTCATTTTAACCAAATATATCTGAGGGGCGTGGGGAGGGGCTCCTTATTTTCATCTAAAGCAGGGGTATTCAACAAAAATTCAACGAGGTCCAGTTACGGCCGATTATAGAAATATATCAGTCTTTACGCATCATAACAATTGAACAGTTTTAAAGTTGC
>NW_011354866.1:0-2160 GCF_000735185.1 Notothenia coriiceps
CCCCCCCCCCCCCCGTGCATTATAATGTCCGTCTTTTCACTGAATTGACGTCTTGAAAAGGGTACTCACAACAATTCCGCCACAACTTCATCTTCACCTGTTGCACTTGTCATTTCAACGTTAAAAACAATAAGACGGATGAATTGCTTCGTCGCATTCGATCTAGATCCTCTGTCTCGAGCCAGTTAACTAGCGGGCCTTCTAGAGTACCCTGGAACCGATGGGGAACTCTGAAAGAACACGCCCATTGGCTACAAATCAATATATGATTGGTTGATCAAACTGTCAGTCCAAACGTACGCTCTCGTTCAGTGCAACGGCCAGGGCATTCGATCAAGGATATAGAATACCTTGTTGAAGGATATTCTACCCAGAGACCCAGAACAAGATCTGATTGGTTGCTTTCTTTTCTAACACAAAACCACTGAAATGCGTAGTGCATGGTCCGAGAAGGACAAACAAATCAACGTAACACTGTAATATTACAGATCAACAACACAGATACCATTCTCATTTATTCATTTTATATACATTTTATATACATTTTATTTATATAATTAAATCGATTTTTTGTTTGTTTTATCTTAGTGTTCCAGAGTATTCTCTTAATACCTTGAAGGCCCTGACGGTTTGCCACTGGTATATTTATAACATTTAAAAAACATTCTAATTAATAACGTGACAATGATTTCAAACGTGTTGCCTGGTCCTATGTGGAAGCATTTTTTATATTTTGGTCAAGAGAAACCTATTTGAAATGTGATGCTTATATTGTAGTTTTTTTAATAATAAATGTGAATATTAGTTACATCTTGTAACTTTTCCCTTTCCTCTCTTCTCTGCACAGGTGACTACGGCCGCCTTGGCCTGCGGTACCAGATATATCTAGAGCCCGGGGTGTACGAGGTCCCTGTGATCGTGTCGGACTCGGGGAACCCTCCGATGTCCAACCGGTCCGTCATCAAGGTGAAGGTGTGTCCCTGCGATGAGCACGGAGACTGCACCACCCTCGGAGCTGTGGCCGCCGCCGGCCTGGGGACGGGAGCCATCATCTCCATCCTCATCTGCATCATCATCCTGCTCAGTGAGTATCAGCTGCTCACATCCCACCCACTGACACCTCAGAACTTCCAGAGATTTCACACACACACATATATACATGCACTAAGGTAAAAGTTAAGTCTGCTTGTGATTTGATTCTGCCAAAAAGAGTGCATTTCAGGGTTCAGTCTGCGATACAGCAACATGAACAGTAGTTTGTATAATGGATTAATGCCTCCACTGCTGCACTCTTCTCCAGCATCTCCTGACAAGCAGGTTTCTGTCTTCTTTTCCTGGCGTGTATGGCTGGTTATTCATGCCGCTGGCACACTTTGATGCCGCGGGACACATTATTCAAACATATAGACGTCCTGTAGACAAACTGAGCGGCTGCTGCAGGGTTCTATAGCATATTTAAACTGTTGGATGTTGACTGGATTATACTGTGTGTGAATGATCCATCCTTCATTATTTATACTACACTACGTTTTGGAAGTGATTCACATTTTATTTATTTTAAAGTTTATTTGACCAACTTTACACACACACAAGTAAAGTTTTACATTTCTCTCTCAAGGAAAACATTTGTAATTCATTGTTCTAAGAAATGTAACAATGCTAAAACCAGAAAAAAAAGACTCCCTATATGTAGGGGCTTAAACTTTTGTACTGGTTTTAGGGGAAATATCTCAACTAATAAATTGAACTCCATCCAATTATTATACACACATTTAACCCTCCTCAGGATATTGCTAACATGCAAAAGTTAAATTGCTGAACGTGGTAAACATTATATCTGCCTGGCTAAGATCAGCACGTAGCATTGTCATTGTTAGCATGTTAGCATAGGGACTCATCACTGCAGACTCTTATTTTGATTAATGACAAGGTTAATAAAAGTGTTTCCTGATTGTGTGTTTTGTTATGCAGTGTAGCCTAAAGGTTTATTGTGTGTGTGTGTGTGTGTGTGTGTGTGTGTGTGTGTGTGTGTGTGTGTGTGTGTGTGTGTGTGTGTGTGTGTGTGTGTGTGTGTGTGTGTGTGCGTGTGCATGTGTGTGTGTGTGTAGGACTACGACCTGAGCCAGCTGCAGCAGCCTGACTCCTTGGAGCACATCATCA
>NW_011354866.1:2767-4790 GCF_000735185.1 Notothenia coriiceps
AACCCTTTTAGAAAGGAAGATATGCTCATTTGTTCTGGGAATGTCATTTTCGAGCCTGAAACCTGAAAAACCGGCTTGGGGCCTAACAGGTTAAAAACATTAAAAAGAAAAGACACCATCTAGAGCACAAGCGCTGCTTTAATCCACAGTTTCTCTCCATCAAGCACACACACACACACACACACACACACACACACACACACACACACACACACACACACACAACTGCACTGTTGGCACAGCGATGCGAGAAAATGCTGATTGACAGACTCGTGACAACACGTTCACACTCGAGAGGTGTTGGCAGCTGTTCAGCTTTGATCCATCCAGCCTTGACTCTGTATATATTTATAAATATATCTCCCTCTCTCTCTCTGCCGCTCACACATGTACTCACCTGATCTCGCTCCAGCAGTCTGGTAAAACACACACACACAGCAACCACATGGTGCTCCTGCCACGCACTGTACCCCTGGGGGTTGATGCTTTTTGGGTTTCCAGCCACAGCATCTCTGTGCATTTCTGTGAAATGGATGAAGTCCACCTGTCTAACCTTCAGGACAATAACTCTCATTTGTCTTTCCAAAAAACATGAACAGGTTTGCGCACCAACAGAAAACATGTCTCTTAACATGGTATTCATAAAGGGGAACAACATATTGATATATTGGGTTTGATAAAACCCAGAAGCCAGAATGAACTGGATAATGCATCCTGTTCTTTATGCCCTACATTTGGTACAGAATAAATGTTCAATGGGATTATTGTGATTGTTTCTGATGCAATGCTTGTGTGTGATTGGCTGTGCGTCTCATATCTGTTTTATTTCCTCTGCTGTACTCAGGCCTTCAAAAAGAGATTCCTGATCTCAAAGAGAATGCTTTATAAAATAAAGGCTGTAATAATTGAAGTCTTCTGAGCCTAACAGGGACCCGCCTTATGAAGCCTGTTGTGATTGAACTATTTACCCAAAGTTAAAGAGAAGTATCTTTTTGAATATTTTATTTTAAAACAAAAATATAAAGACAAAATGTTCATGCTGGTGTGAGATTAGATGAGATTCAACTTTAGTATCACAACATAAAGCAGTACAAATGCACAACTTTTGGATATTACGTATTTCCAAAATACGTCCATGTACAATGCCATGTCTCCTTTAATAAACTCTATACAGTATATGTATATATATATATAGTGATGTATTGCCTTCAGCAGAATTCTGACGTATTGAGGTATTACCATGTTAGGTTATTTTATACCTCTACTATCCAGTCGTATCATACTTTGCGTAACCCTACGTTTTATTGACTATAGATGAAAACTTGAGATTTTGCATACAAACATCAACTTTTAAATTAGCAAGCATTGTTGCAGATTACACCATCAATTAGTGCAGATAAAGAAAACAATCTGTCTCACCAGCTGCAGCAAAATGTGCATTTGCATTTTCTCGAGCTTTACCCTCTCAGAAGGTTTCAGATCATTTTAGCCTCAGCTTCATCACTTTGATACTAAACTACTGAAGCTGTCTTCCAGCAACTTCTGCATGTTTCAACCTTTTTTACATTATTTTCTCCACTGCAGACCTGTGAGTACTGACCCCTCCCTCCCCTCCTCTTCTTCATGTGTAGGGTCTGCGAGCGGCGGACAACGACCCCACCGCCCCCCCCTACGACTCCCTGCTGGTGTTTGACTACGAGGGCAGCGGCTCCACCGCCGGCTCCGTGAGCACCCTCAACTCCTCCAGCACGGGGGACCAGGACTATGACTACCTAAACGACTGGGGCCCTCGCTTCAAGAAGCTGGCCGACATGTACGGAGGAGGCGACGATGATTAAATAGTCACATATCAAACACACACACACACACACCCTCGTCCCGTCAGCTGGCCTGCCATGCTCTGTCTCTACAACACATGGAGCTCTAACACCCTTACTGAACACAAGTTAACAATGACATGTTCCCACCGACCAACCAACCAATCCAGATCCCCCCCCCCCCCACAGTGAGGAAACAGCGGTCT
>NW_011354866.1:4799-64945 GCF_000735185.1 Notothenia coriiceps
CTTTAGGTTGAGCGGCTTGCTTTATCTGCGGGGAGCAAAAAGGGAAAAAAAGAAGAACACCGATATGAAAGTCCTTCGTGCACGGAGGGTCCTGTTTTATTCTTTCTTGAACTGGAATTACTTAGAACAGAAGCACTGTTGTTTAAAAAGTGCCTTCAGTGGTGCGCATCTTTTAGCAGACTCCCGCTAACTCAGGATTGGTTGCCATTCTCTGGGCTTACATGCCCCCATATGACCCCTGACCCTTTAACGCAGACCTTCCCTTGTCATTCTCATCGCCCTGCAGCTCTGTGGTAGCTGCAGGAAGTGTCAGTGTCAGTTTCAGAGGAGAGTAGACAGGCCTCTGAGGGCGCTTTATGTAGACGTACTGCACCTAGGCCTACAGTGTGTCTGTCAGACGATTCATTCACTCTTCAAGTCTGGCATATCTGTGTTCCTAGATCACAGCCGACTTGAATGTGATTCCTGAAATCACAGGAATACTTCATGGGACTGTCTTAGAGAAGAAATGCATTGCGTGTCTTTGTTTATCGTGGCTTCAATAGCAGCTGTGTTTGTTTTGAGCGCTCAGTATTTGCACAAAACTCGATAAGGCTTGTAACTGAACTTTGAAGATTGACATGTCACGTGTGTTACCTCTCTAATGTTATTGTATATGAATGAGGGTTATTTAAAGAGAGTTTGCAATTCAAGATCATTCAAGGTTTGCATGTTTGTCCCTTTGCCCCAAAGGTAATTAACATGGCAGCAGCTATTGTGTGGTAAATGTGTCAAAGAAAAGTATTTAAACTGTACAAACATGAGGGGAAAGAAAAACAATGTGACTCAGCTCTGACAGCGTTACAGGAAGAGTGTACGAGCCCCATTCGGAGATCCCTTTCTCTCTTTCATTTCCTTTCTCTTTTGTTGATTCACTGTTGTTTCTCAGAAAACTTTTAATATACAGACTTTGGTGCTGGTCCATGTCGCAGAAACTGAGAGAATTGAGCCTGAGCCAGGGAATTAGCGCCTCACAATCTGTCTCCGTTCAGGCAGCATTTCATTCATTGCAAATTTTCTCTTGAATTCTTTGGCTCCTAGTTCAAGAGGTTTTGAAAAGAAGTTAGAGGGAGGAAAAGTCTGTTACAAAGTATTATGAAAGCATACATGCAAAGCTAAAGCTTCAGTAGAAGACAGTGTGGATGTGACTTTAAAATGGAAAATGCAGCACTACCCATGTGTGTTTGTCATCCCATTTCAGACCCCCCAGAATCGCATACAGAGAACTGAAAAGAAAGCACTTTAGTCTTTGTTTTAAATTATTGAAATATGCAAAACATTTTTGAAGAAGGGACCAGGGATATGCTGCCGAATGATAGAAAGGTTAAATCATTCCTTATCTTCTGAGTGCTCGATGAAACACTCCTCGGATGTTTCAGCTGGTTGACCAGGTCTTCTATTAATTATGAACGCTTGAAGGAAATCTCAGTAACGACCATGTGCTTCAGAAGAGGCCCTTTATTTTTCTCCAGCTGCTTTTCACCCGTTAGCTGCTCATAGTTCATATGAATGGCTGTAGATAAATACAATCGTTCCCAAGTGGTAACAATTTGTTTTACTTTATGTTCAAAGTAGATGGAAAGGAATTCACTTTTCAAGATATGGAAATGTTAATGCAAATATTCATAATGTCATTAGAATGAAATAAGGATGAGGTTTGACAATGAAGAAAGGTCAAAGTGTAATTAAAGAGATTAACAGGGTATACACGTGGTGATTTAGATGAATACATAAATGGTTCAAATTGCACCTGGAGGTGTCGACATTGACAGCGGCGGTGTTCAGGATAGCTGTCGGCTTCCAGCGGAAACTGAGCGGTTCCCACTGCGTTCTGCTGGAGAAGCGTATCTATCCGATTGCTCCTCAGCCTACGGAATATCTTTACAAAATAAACACAGCTGTTACTTTCTGCTATTTGTGATTATTTCTGACATATAAATGTTGTATATTCGGAACATTTTGATACATTTGGTTACCTGATTTCTCTGTTTTCTTTGTGGTGTTTGCTTTTGATTTCCAGTTTTGTTTTTGAATGTATTCTTGGCATACTTCACCACAAAAAGCCATGTGCATTTTAGAGAATCCGTGCGATTCTGTATGAGCTTACAGCCGTGCCTGCATCGCTGTTCAAGCTTAGCTTCATCACTTCAGACCAACTTGTACAGTCTATATTAGCACACACTCACTCCTCTAGGCCTTACTGTATATATGTGAGTGTTCGATATTACATGAGCTCTTTCAAGCAATGTTCTAAGTCAGCTTCAGAGCTCCAACATTACTGAAGGCCATCCAGTGTTCACAGGATAAAGGTGGGCTCAATGAAAATGCTCATGCTTTCTAACAGATGTAAAAGATGGGGGTTCAGGGCCAAACATAGCAGGAGGTGGCCCACACACACACACACACACACACACACACACACACACACACTTTACACAAGGTCACTTTTGTAACTGTGTCATACATACAAACATGACACAATGCCATTATGATGCTGAATGTTATCAAAGACTTGCAGTGACAAGTGGCAGCGAACCTTTGAGTCCCGTTTAAATGTGGGGGAAATGAAGGAAGATTGATCATTACTTGGACTCGGTCCTCTTGTATTATTGACGTTCTTTTGCTTAAGTTTCGAGGGAATTAGCAAATGATAGAATGACGGAAGAACTATTGCACTGCTGTCTTCATGTTGACTCTTCTGCCTGTGACTGGTGTTAGTTAAAGGACACTTATATACGGGGGACTGCCTGACCGAGGACACACACGTGACCGAGGACACACGGGAGGCTCCAGCAGAAGACGTCTGCTCTGCTTAAGCCAGAACTACAAATACAGACAGGCAGCAGTGTTTCATACGAGTTCTCCCAATACTGCTCAAGTCCAAGTGTACATAATGTAGTATTTGCTTGATGCTAAACAGACCAACTTAGGCAAACTGTACCTGTACAATTGGAGCTTTTTGCATGTGTCTTTTTATAATGGACAGATGAGTTCTATTACAGTAACCATACAACATTTTAAAATCTGTTGCAGCCCGCATGACCGAGGCTGCAGTCCAGAAGGGATTCTGGTGTACCATACTCAAAGTTTCAAATGAAGGACAAAAAAAAAAATCTGAAAAAAACGATTGCACAGTTATCGAGTTAAAATACTTTTTTTGTAAATTGTCAACAGCACAAATATTTTGTATTGTTGTTTGTACCATTTTGTAAGAAAATGAAAAAAAATGAAAAAATAGGGAAAGAGTCTGTTGTTTCGAGCGTGTGTTTATAGTGCCACTGCAATCTTGGTTTCTAAATACCGTACAGTATGCGCAGCCTTGCAGATCAACCTTGTAATATAGAAGCTGAGCTGGAGACCCCTGTCAGCACCATGTGTTATAAATAAAATGTCCCCTCCTTATAAGAACACTGCCTCCTGTCCTTTCTGTGCAGATTTCTGCCAGCAATGCTTTGTCTTTACACTTATGTTATTTTTGAAGAGGTTATTTTGACCAGAAATGAAATGTCAAAGTGTCCCTGGTGGTCAGAGAACTTTTCCCAATGTTAAGTCATAGTTTAACTTTTCATAAAAACATATTGTTAGTTTTGGTTAAACATCTACCATTCATACGTTTCATGCATACATATCAAACTCCTGAATAAAAACAATATTGTGCAAAGTTCTGAAATGTTCCTAGTGTCTTCAGAAGCCTAAGCCTACTTGGAGCATTATGACATGAAAGGCTCTGTGTAGTTTAAAGATAAACAGTTGCTGTTATGAAGTGAAAGTGTTAACTGGATTAAACTGTAAGAACACATCAGCTGAGGACCAGACTCACGGTAGAAAGTGAAGAAGCTGCAAACATTTTGAGAAAACGTGATCAAACACTTCAAGTTTGGACTAGGAAAGAAGTTTGGAAGTGACATAAGTACATATATGCACGTGAAAAACACGTGCTTCTTCTCATCTCACTTCTCATCAGGACACATTCCTTAATGCCCATGTCATGTGACAGAGTGCTAATTGAAGGATAAAGAGTGTTTCTCAAGTGGTGTTTCTTGTTCTGCATAAACAGACACAATAATGAAGACCAGCAAATATTTTCACAATTCTTTATTCAAAGAATTTAGAATTATGATTTGCTTCTATTTGTGCTGTTTTAATATGTGGATAATTGAGTTTCGTATTCTAAATTAGTTTCAGTGCCAGTCATGAACAAACATAAGCTAAAATAATCAACACAATTAAGGCTGTTCATTTGTCAACTGTGCCTGTCATGGCCGTCTTCCAAGTGGAATAATGAAGCCTTTCACAGAGAAAAGCACTCAGTATGAAAAAACACAGATGTGCTTTTTATTTATTTATTTTTCTCACTTTGGGACCTTTTTCTTTGCTTATTACTGTATGATGTTTTTATTTCAAATGTTTCCGTTAATTAAAAATGTGTGTTTGAATTCTATACTATGATATTTTTCCCTATAATAAGATATTATTATGGTGTAACATAGTTTGATCTTTATAGGACATACCATAGTAGGACAACCTTTCGTAAACTGGATTATTTATATATGACCTTTTTAACGGCCCAATATTATGGTTGTTGTTTTCCTAACGTTTTGTGGCATGCTTTACTGTAACCTTTTTTTAAATGACATTGTAAGGTGTACTTAACCATGACTTTTGGTGACATTTCAATTACATACTCTACTAGGACTTTTGAAATAGCTTTATTAACAAATGACAATGTTAATGCTATACTTTTAAAAATGTACTATGTACTGTACTATGACTTTTCATTTACATTTTCGACATATTATACTAGGACTTTTTTTCCAAATGTAACACATACTATATAAGGAGATATTTTTCAACATAGTATACTATGAGCTTGTTTTCCACATACTATAATATGACTTTTTTTTCGAATAATAATTTCGACATATATTAAAGAATCACAGCAGTCAGCTTCACCTGATGAATTACTGCACATTATTCAGAAAGCCAAATGATGTCTAATTTCTGAGGCATCTCAAATCATCCTCCTCCTTGATTATGTGGTCACGCAGTGCACCAATCAGCAGCTGACCTTTATCAGTCATAAACACAGCGGGAGGGAGAAGATTGGTTATCAACAGATGTCTCATTTGTGCAAAACATAGATTTTGAATATTTTGGACCAAACAGTTATATATTTCAAACGTGGAAACTTACAGAGACTTACACTCACACACTTACACAACCATCATGAAATGTAGTTAAAAGAGCTCAGTAGCATCATCAAACAGGCCAATGGAAGATAGAGACTCAATAAGTCCCCATGGAGACTGTAAACTCTGGAGAGCCTTTCTTGTGTGGGAATGAAGAAAATAGAACCGAGCGAGAGGGTACAGAAGGGATTTAAATGTAAGACATTTCACACCCAGCAGTACAATAAGAACATTTCTTTTTTCTTTCACTGGGTTTCTCAGCCTGGTTATTATATTTCTCCAATTCCCAATACTGTATCTTCAGATTAATATTTCAGATTTCAGTCATGAAAGCAAAACGTTTACTTTCCGCTAAGATCTCATAAATCAAACATGTCAGTGCACTTTTTGGCAAGCATTTAAGAGGAAATTAATCGTCTGGATGTGGGCTGCTTATGAAAAGATTTTATCTGAAGAATGTAAAAAACGCTTGTTAATATAGTTGAATGTGTTGATGCAACAACAAATGTGTTTTCTTCACCAAAGCACACACTCACCAGAGAGGATGTTAAAGCATCAGCTAATGCAGGAACTCCATCAGGCAGCTTGGTGGAGGTGAGTACTGACAGATGGTCGGATCATGTTGACTGTGTGTGTGTGTGTGTGTGTGTGTGTGTGTGTGTGTGTGTGTGTGTGTGTGTGTGTGTGTGTGTGTGTGTGTGTGTGTGTGTGTGTGTGTGTGTGTGTGTGTGTGTGTGTGTGTGTGTGATAGATGGCTACTCTCTGAATAGCTCTGGAGCGTAATATGATTTGGATGTAAGAATGGAATCTAAATCTGATTTCAGGCAGTACTATGGGCCCAGAGCTTCACTCCTTTATCTCTGTCCCTCGCCAGCCGTAATGTGGTCAGCTGCATCTGTTCTCTCCGGGGTGTGGTCTCACTGACCCGGGGGGGAACATTATCGCTTCCAATCTCAGCTTTTAGATGCCTTTGTGCCTCTTTGAAACGACTCTCATCATATCATAACACCCATTCTACCTTCCGCTGCAATCCAAACCGTGGTTCCTTTGAAAGCTCAGTGTGAGCGAATCTCTTTTCTTTTTTATATGACCTGTGGAAAGCTGAGTGTAAACTTTCAGGATTGTTTTCCTGCGTGGTTTTGTGGTCCTCTTGACTGTTTGAACCCTCCTCTCATTTCTCTGGAGAACTCCCCCCTCACAGTGCAGTTACTCTGTGAGAGGATTAGATGAGGAGTTCACTGCAGGGGTATCAGGCAATCTGCATACAATAGCCCACTACCACTGTGAATAAATCAACATTGATTTTAGACAATAAAGCCAATGCGGTACAGCTATTTGTTTATTCTTATTACACAGAGCGGGGCACTTTGGATCATTCAGAGTATAAATGCATTACTTGAAGAGGACTCAGAACACAGACCGCCCCTGCTATTGCTATTTCACACTGTGTGCTATGACTGGGCCAGAGGCAGTCCGGCAGTCCACTAAAGCAGCCATTAGATAGATATCCAATCAGACTTGGGCCATTCCCTCCAGCCATCAAAGAGGAAATGAAAGTCACTGATGGAGAATATGAGGAAATGGTGTGGATAGATGGATGACTGCTCTGACTGTGTCTACAGAGCTCCCCCAGGGGAAATGTATATATTTATACCTGGCTAATGTTATATCACAGCATCAGAAGAGGCAGGCTGCACACTTAGCACACCCACCAAGCTTATCCAAATACAGTACCATTTCCAATCTGAGATAATAAGATCATTTATCATCCAAGCTCATAACAACTGCAAAATCAGTCTAATGAGTTCATATTAATGACTGAAGAACAGTAACTAAAAGTTGCTAAAAACATGGATATCCATTGTTGGAATGTCATTTTTACATTTACCTCACATACTGTACTTTTTAAACACTCTAAATGTTCCTCTTTTATTGAAACAATACACACACATGCCTACAGTTATTGGAGGCCGTAATATTCTCTTCTCCAGAATGGCCACAAAGCGAACTCTCAAAAGTGTATCCAACAAAAGTGTGGGTGGGTTAAATCTACATTTCCTGTTCTGTTTTAAATGCCTTTAAGATAAGCTGAAGCTAATATGAAGCGGATGAGTTAAACCAATACAAATTGTAACTTCAGAGTAACAATGTTTTTGATATTAAAACGCCCAATCTGTGCCATTCTTTGCTGAGCCATGGCAGGATGACAGTAAGACAAAGTGGGAGGTTTATTGTCATAACATAATAACATATCTGATCCCAATCTAAATGGTGTATATTCTCATTAGCTTCATCGAAGTTTTAGAAATCATTTTTGCACACAATTAGGGCTGGGGATTCTGTCCATATCTCTTCAGGGCCAGTACAGACAGAAATAACAATTACATTAACCAAACACTTTGAATGCATGTTGGCATGTGAGAACTGTTTTGAGACAGTCTGAAAAACATGTAACACTGTCGTACTGTTGACTATACGTACTTAATGAATTTCACTTTATTTGTTTTATAGCTAGTCACAAATTAGTTTGCAGATTAACATTTTACACAGTCTACATACAACACTTCTCCCGCAGAATGAGTACGCTTTAATTTCAATCCTATTTAAGAACATTTGGCCCTCTTTACTTGAATTTAAATAGAGCAGAGAGAAACAAAGTGAATATAAAAAGTCAGAGAACTTTGAGGTGATTTTCTGTAAATACTTTGCATAATACACGGTCTCATAAACTGATTTATCTCTATACAATTTGTTCCATTTATCAAGTCAAACTATTTCAAAGAATACAACATAATTAACATTCACTTCTGAGGAGTGAATTCGTTTTCACATCATGAACTTGAATTAATTCCGCCAAGTAGGCTAGTTTTCAGAAAAAATACAGCAATTTCATAAAAAGGAAAGCTTTTACAGAGTCTACAATTCTGTAAATGCTGACCCTTTCCTTCAGCAGACACATAATAAGCCTTTAAAAAATGCAGTTACTGGTGAGGTCAGTGACATTAACGCCACGGGAGGCTCTGGTCAAGTGCACAAAGGGACACAGCTCTTAATCTCCCGCAAGTGCATAACATAATGGTGATATTAGCTCTCCTAGCAACCGTGCAGTTAGTGTGTGTTTATGAGTTAGTTTTGTCTGGGTCTGCATTATCAGAGCCGGAGCACTGTAGCCAAGCACTGTACCCCTCGAAATAGTGGATATGTACAGCATGGTAAAAAAGTTGCAGTATAAATATAATAAAATCCAACCAGAGGGAGATTTCATTTGCGACGATGCTTTGTGTTTAATGATCGTGATCCAGGCGTCTGTTTGTTGTCTCTTTGAGTGCGAGGGAGACGCTGTTCTATTTGTAGTTTTTGTCAGTGAAAAGAATAGTTTGACTTTGGGAAATATCATTATTCACTTTCTTGAGAGTTAGATAAGAAGACTGATACCACTTTTGTGTCTCTCCGTAATAAAATGGTATTGATCTTCTCGTCTGTTTCTTGACAAGAAAGCGAACAGGCATTTTCCCCCAAATGTCAAACTGTTCCTTTAATATAAAACAAGATATTTGTCAGTCATTTCTTACATCATTACACATCCCACAGGCCATAAAACTGTTAAAAACCTGAACTTCTGAAAGAACGTCCATAACATTCATCTGTTTGCAACTTGAAATTAACAGTAAGTACATTTGTAGATGCATTCAGGAAAAGCGGTGACCTGCAAAACCAGTGGATCAGCTTCACATACACCACGAACATGTAAACACAAGGTCCAAGATTCAGCATGGGGCCATTACTGATGATCCTGTGACCGTTACCTGAGTTAATCCGTCCTGATTGGTCCTGTCACGCCTGTGGTCCGGGGGGCTGGGGGGGGGAATACTGTTTTCTTGTAGTTTGAGTTGAGAATATTGTGAATTCATGTGTGAGCAGCGTGTAACAGCGGGGCTCATTCTGTCTGCGTGTGCATTGACATATACTGCAGATTGATCGATGAGGGGGGGTGCGGTCCGCTGCTGGTTCATTGACCTGCTGTGCTAAAAGAGAACGAGTAAGGGTCATATCATCCGGCTCCTCATGCTGCCTGCACTGATTGCACTGATTTCTAACTGAGCTTCTTTTTTACTTTTAGTTTTATTTTGTTTTCATAGAGAACATTGCTGAATTAGGATTTCAAACAGAGCTTGAATGTCAATGGAACAGCTGTCCTGTTAACAAGCAGCATGTGATGATTCACTTCAAGGTGCAGTGCCTGCAACACATGGATTTAACAATCATCAAGTCTGTTTTAAAAAGCAAAATTCGAAGATTTGTTTTGGATATCTGAAATTGTTGAGAGTTAGGAACCTCTACATGAAACCAGGCCTAATGTGCTTTGAAAAAACGCATGGATATTATGAATTCATTTGATAAAGAATAACACCTATAGCCTACTTGACCCCTTTCTTATGTTAGTAGTATGTAGCCCCATTTCCATCATCATCAATAATTATAATAACACATGTAATATATAGTCTTCTGAAATGGACCAATCTGCAGTAGGCTTTTACTTTTGGTATTCCTACACTCTGCTACTTTTTCTTAAGATCTGAGTACTAAAAAGCCATAGTACAACAACAAATGTGTAATCGTTTTGTATTCTGGTTGTTATCTAGAGAAGCATATCAAATTAAGATTCAAATTAAGATAATCAAAAAAAGACATCAACAGTTAGATTTCTTTTTTTTACATTTGTCTACATCTCTGTCAGGCAATTAGTTAACTAAAAACGTAAACAGATTTAAAGACAGTATGATATGAAGGATGTAGGATAATACATATTGACTGTATTCACCAGGAGCCTATATGCAATAACTGATGAAAACATGTATTGCATTTTTTTTTGGCAGAGCAACAAAATACTTATACAAAGAGCCTAGGACATGCTGTCATAAGATTTTATGGCAAGAAGTTCATAACAAATAAGTGCCTGATATTCTCAATTTATTTTTTCTTTGTGTCTGCAGTTCTAGCAGGTGTGGGCAGTGGGTTTAATAAAGTATGTTCACTGAAAATGGCTGCCTACTGTGGCTGGAATTGACGCTAATGAGGGCGGTGAGTCGAGGTAGTGAAGTCAAAAACAATATCGCTACGTAAAGCAAAGGGTGAGTGTTGAGCGGCTCCGTGAGTTTCTACTACCTGTCTGTTTTTAAACACTGTGATTTGAACTGCATTTATTTATTGTATGTAGGTACGTATGTACATTTTTCTAAAGTATATGGATATATATATTCATTGTTTTGCACTGACAGGATTGCTTTTACATTTTGTTGTACCTATACAATGACACAAATGGAATTGAATTGAATTCCTTTATTGGCAACATGCAACCCCTCACATAGTCATTTGATCTATTTCTAACATTAACATATGATCTGCTTGTCATTATATCAATGGTTAGTTTTGTGATTGTATATCTATCTAAAAAACAACAGGTACTGCATAATGCTTTAAAATGGAAGCCAATTTATGACCTTGGCAAAATACTTCAAAGCTCTTCCTTTATTCCCTTTTTTCCCTTATTCTTTCAGGTAATGGATAGAAATGTCCGCCCTCACGGTGTACTTATATGTAAGAAATCTCTCAACGGGTCACTTTTAAGGCAATCACCCTGGAAAACTATTATTTTACTGCCAATTTACTTCTACCGTAATGCTAAAACTTTGCTTTAATGGCCATTATTCCCTGGGTCCTTATTCTGAAACTCAATCTGCTTGATTAGTGGAGAGACAATGTCACAGCAAGCGTCCTCTCTCCACTTCACAGGAGGTTGAAACAACAATGAGACCTGCAGAGAGACTGCAAGGTTAAGCCTCAGGGTTCATGTACTTCTACAATGATCACACTCCATTATCTTTTTTTCATTCTTATTTTATTAAAGTGAAACACCATTAGACCTTCACTTACAGTAACATTAAATACTTTCTTTTTCTTAAAGGAAGCTAGTCCAGTCAGCCAAGTGGACCGGCTACATACCCTGGCTGTAATTGATGGACACTTGGCATGCTCTGTGCGCCTGGCCATTTGTAGAATCCATAAAAAGAGATGTTGAGGTAATTATGTTTGTCATGATATATTGAAAGCAGGAATCAGCGAGCTAATCAGAACGGCTGACAGCTGTAGCATGCAGATGCTATCAGAACTCTTGTCCGTGGCGTTAAAATGAAAGCGGGTCATTTTAACAGGTAACAGCTGTTCATAGCTAATTCGTTCAATTATGCGCAGAGGATGCAGGCGGAGGTTGCTTCTCAGCCCTGAGGGACCCTCTCTCTCCTGTGCCTCCGCTTTCAGAATTAGCTGAGTAATGGAAATAGATATCTAACATACAGTAGAAAGCACGGTGAAAGTACAGAAAACTAACTCTAGGTGATGATGCAGAGTGTTTACTGTGCCATATTTCAAATAGGACAACATCAGTGCTATTTACTACCAACAGGACAATTTCATATCAATTTGATCAAGACATGTTTCCACAACAGGTTAAATTAAGGACATGTTATGTAAGCATTTTAATTCTTAAATGGCTTGAATTTTACCTTTAGCAACCAAAAACAAGCTTCTGAAATATAGTTCTTTCACATGTGTTAGCCTGGCACATGGACATCTTGGACAAGTTGTAATGAGAACACAAAATCAAAAGACCTGGCCCATGACCCACCAGACTGTTCAGGGTGTGTCACTTCGGGACTTCATGAGATAAAAACAAGGCTAAAGCTGTATAAGGAACTTTTCAGATCTTTTAAATGTCATGTAACACGTGTGTCACGGTGGGTCCTTATGGGTTAAGTTATAATTGGACTAATTTTCTTGATGATATTTGTGT
Source organism: Notothenia coriiceps (assembly GCF_000735185.1). NCBI lineage: Eukaryota > Metazoa > Chordata > Actinopteri > Perciformes > Nototheniidae > Notothenia > Notothenia coriiceps. The sequence continues at coordinate 16,878 of NW_011354866.1, forward strand.
TCCTTATTTAAAATCAACCTGTGAGAAAGCTGCATCATATGATATGTTCCAGAAACCACTGGAAAACCTCGATGAGTGGAGTAATGGCATGCAATACACAAGAAAACTGCATTATGGGATGATGGTGATCACTCAGAATTATATTCTTATTGTTAGCGATGAGAGGCTGTCTAGCCCTAGATTGATTTAATGCCGTGAAGTTTCCTTTTACAGCGTGGGCTTACTCTGACCTTTAGAGGAAAATGTGATTTGAAAACCTGCCGCCTGGCTGCCAAGTCGCTGCGCAATTGTCAGTCTAGCAATTACAAGCCAGTAAAACCAATCCAACCAGTCAATCATCAGTGGAAACAACCAGCTGTTTCCAAACTAGCATGCCCTGAAAAAATACACCACCACCATTTCTTTGTCAAAAAGAAAAGAGATTTAATTCCTGCAGTAAAGAATGATTTGTTGTTGCAGCTTGGGAAATGTAGTAGATACACAAATCAAAGCTGGTAATTATGCTTATAGTTCATTTCAACCTTCTCTTAGTTTTCTAAGATCATTTTTCAGATTGCAAGAAAACTAAATACATTTGCTTGAAGCTCATACACACACACACACACACACACACACACACACACACACACACACACACACACACACTGCTGGGTGGAAACTAGCAAACTGTGCAAGTATTTAAAAGCTTGAATGTTCCTCATTATAATCGTAAACCAAACCTTTCACATCTGACAGTTACAGAGTGTCGAGACATACTTTTCTTCCTATTAATTTATACATTTGTAAATTAAACTGGCATTTCTGATGCACTGAGATAATATGTAATCTTGACATTTATCTATTAACTTTCAGAGCATCAGCGTCCAAACTTAATTTTTAGATATTATCATTATTGTCTTCTTGTCAGGTAGTGTTATTAGCATGCATATAAAGTTACATTTTACTGATAATCTGAGCAATTGCTGTTCTTTTTTTTACTATGAACTTTGTCTAATGTAGTATCATTTTCGGTGCCAGAGCTCATTTATTTGCTGCAAGGCCAGAAAATAACTAAAATGTGTTCATTATGATCCTATCATTTTTTAACATCAAGCCTTTTTCTAAGATAATGTGCAGTCCCAGAGGATGGAGACAAAACCCTGTCTATTTCACTTATTGATTTCTTATTGTGGCATTTACATAATTAAAAGAAACATTGTTGGAATTGGAACATGAAGAACGGAGCCAAAAGGGGCTGGAGTCTGTAATTAAGACCTTTGCATTTCATGAAAAATATACCAATTAATGAATTGACATTGTATTTCAATAAGGAGAGACGTGATGTATGAAATACGTTTATTATCGGGACACATGATATGCGGGAATAGTGATTGACGTATTACAACAAGTAACTGTAATGATGTTTTGGCGATTAGGCCCCGGGTTTGCAGGATGATCATTCAGGAGGGAAAGAACCGTTCTGATGAACCCCTCGGGGTCTAGACACGGGTGGTGGTGACAGTAGTTCGTCCGATCTGAAGGGAGAAGGTTTCTGCTTGGCCCTGTATGAGGAGACAGGAGGCGAAGGGGTGGAGGAGGGTTGTGCGTTGACACCTGAAATGACAACTGACGGGGAGGGGAGAGCAGATTTAAAGGGGTTAGCAGGTGCGATGATTGGCTAGCCGGGGCGTGACGCCCCTGATCACTTATTGAGATAACGTGTGACACCTGATGATATTGTCTTCCTGATTGAACTTGCGCTGAGCTACATTTGTCTGCTTTCAACATCATCATTATTTACATTGTCAGTAGTGCTTTTAGGCTCCTAAAGTCAATCCAACTCATGAGGCACGAGTTTTTAAAATGACTAATATGTCTATTTAAGAGGAAGTTCTGCAATTTTGGGGCTGCTGTATCAAAAAACGATATAAAAAATTACTTTTTATGAAGTAAAAAAAACTGCCATGTTGTTATATGATCAGAAGATTAAGTATAGTTTTACTTTATAATCTACATATTTCTATTTCAGATTATTGTTCCTGTTGGCTTTCTAAAACTTAATATGTGTATTTACAGTTCATTACAACAGGCTCTTCTATAAGTCAAGCTCCATCCACAGTTTATAAAACAGCAACATCTCCTCAGAGTGATGGGAGCAAAGTTCAAAGATACAGAGCGGCTAACAGATGTAAGGCTAAAACCTCCAGTACGCCTGCTGAAATGTAAGAAAGAAAAACAAACACTGAATTTGGACCTGAAATGTTTAAACTCATGCAGGGTTTCTGCTCAACAGGTAGATATGCTTTTTTTTATCTGGACGGCTGTTTTGGGGGACATAAATCCTTCTTTTCTGATTACCATTGTTAGGTTGACCACAGTTTAACAGTGGTCAAGCACATTTAATAGAGGACTCGGGTTTGGCATATTATTTTGGATTATATTCTGTAAAAACACTGCTGAGTAGAGCATATCAAGAAGGGAAGAAAACAACATAATGGCCAGTAACTCAGTTGATGATGATGATGATGATGATGATGATGATGATGATGATGATGATGATGATGATGATGATGATGATGATGATGATGATGCGGTCTAATGGCAAGAGCTTTGCTATGACACACACCAACAACCGGTCTGTGTGCTTTGTATTCCAGAATGATTAAATAAGGACTGTTGCTACACGGCCAACGCTGGGCATTTCACATGAGATCTTTATCCATGGTAGAGACATGAGTCTTAAGATGACAACGTTGGTCTGGTATTTGGTTTTTATGTCCACCACTTGAGTCCAGACTGAAATATCTCACCAACTGTGTGGTATACATTGCCATAAGATTATTTGATGTGCTAATTAAATAATGATGACATGCCAAATGTATCAGCTCCTTCTGCTGACATGGGTATATATTGTAGTTCTGCACACAAATCATTGTTTAACTAATTTATTTCTATTTATTAAACACATTTCCTATTTTTGAAGCCAAGTTTAAGTTCCATAACATCAATAAAATACATCAATGACTCTAGACTTTCACTTTCAGCTGTGCTTTACTTTGAGTTATCACCTATTTCTGTAGCTCTAGACATAAATAATACTTTCCTAAACTTAGGCTGTCAGTGAGGGACTTTAAGGGAACATTTCCAAATGACAAACATATTTTATTTGTCTTACTGTTTGCTTATTATCTGTTCATAGCAGGAGAGTAGCCTACCGTTCCCTATATGTTTCAAATGTCCACCTGATCTCCTAAGCGCTATATTTCAACCACATGCAAGATGCCAGTCATATCAGGGCTCAATGGAGGCTTGTTCGTCAAGTTTTTGGTGGGTCTGTACTGCACTTCAATACATTGAAATGTATTCACTCATCTTCATAGCTGTCACTCAAAAACATTATCCTGTGAGCAGCCAGCAGCTTCTCATTATGCAATATCAAACAAGACAGTGGAATTGAGTTTAGTGTCCCAGAGTAGCATAGGCAAATATAGCCTGACAACTCTTATTGCCACAGACTTAGAAGTCTGCCTATGCCTGGATATCACGACAACCAAGACAGTGGTTTGGGCATCTACAGGCATGAGATACCTTGTCTGCAGAGGAAGCAGAACAAACAACTCTCTAAGCCTCAAATCCACCAAATCTGGAGAAATGTGAGAAAGTGATTTAGTGTGATCCTGAACGGATATGTCCATCTGTCTGTGTGTGTGTGTGTGTTGTTTTGTGCATAATATCCTCCGAAAGAGTATCATAAAGCAAATGTAAATCATAAAATCATAAAGCACATGCTCAACTGAGAAATAAGGAAAAGTGTTTCAAGATAAATAAAACCATTAATTAACGGGACTCCAAGATCTAGCATATGGTGATAAAAGATGTACGACGTTTGCACCCAGGTCATCCAAGCTTTGATGATAGATGACATGTTCGGTCAGATTGAATGTGTTTGAGTCTGGTGGGGTAACAGTGCCCTCGTGTGGATTCCCTATGCTCTGCTCGTATAGTTCACAAACACTAAATCCACTTTCTGCACTGACCAGAGGCCTGCCAAGTGTAATGAGGAATCACAGACTATTCTGTTGGACTGGACATACCCAGCACTGTGAGAGTCTGACATCTGCATGAAGACCGCTGACAAAGACATTTTGGACAGCTCTACAGTGGAGGAAAGAGTATACTTTGATATTTCATTTAAAGTGAAAGTAGCAATACAATAGTGTAGCAATATCATCTGTTTTGAGGAAAAGTCCTGCAGTTGTAGATTTTAAACATGTATTGTGTAAATATGTACGTGATTAGAGTAAAACAAATTGATGAGAAGAATAATTACTGTTTTACATTTTAAAAGGAAAAGTGTTGATGGATGAATGGATGTAAAAGTAAAAATGTATATATTTTAATGCTGTCAAAATTATCGCGTTAACGGCGGTAATTAATTTTTTGAATTAATTGCGTTAAAAATATTTAACGCATTTAACGCATGTGCAGAATGGCCCGCCCCATACATCCCACAGTGGCAGCGATTGGGTAGGCTACAGCCATACCAAGAAATGGCTTAGCCCCACCATGAAAAATGATGTTAAAGTAAGCAAAATAAAGTCCGCCAACTCGCGCGGAGTAAATTGCACAGACAGCAGTTAGTAAAATTGATTTCAGCAGCCACTTGTCTGGAAATACCGAAGACTAGAAACGGTTTTGAAAACTTTTGTCACGTAGTGATCGTCTTTTCCATAGAACATCTTTGATAATGTCTTCTGGCCAATCAGAATCACGATAACCGCGTGGTGTTGTTGCAGGAAGTCCTGACGGAGACTACTTTTGCGGTAGTGCATCTCTATATACAATACATCGATACAACATTACGTGTTGATAGAAATAAACACGTAATGAAATAAGACCCCACGGTTTGATGATTGATAGGTGTGTGGGCTGTCTTTCATTTTGACACACAGAACAATGTTATAATAAACATACATATTGTATGTTAAATGGATATATCCGCCTTCTTTCATTTATCTTTCCATTCCCACAACAATATACATAAAGAAATGGCATATTTTGGACATAGTTCGAATGGTGATTAATCATGATTAATTAATTTTTAAGCTGTGATTAATCTGATTAAAAATGTTAATCGTTTGACAGCCCTAATATAATTATATATATGTTACGTGATAGACTTATTACATTAAATATTTTTTGTGATACAAAATGAATTGCATTAACATGTCACAATATATACACATATACCCTTATAACCTTCAATATTAACCATCCATTTTTTTTTAAATATAATTGTAGGCTGCCCATGCACACATTTGATTATCAATTATACAAATATACAACCGCCTGCCTAGCCCTCACTGGCATTAACCAGACAAGTAGCCAGAAATCAACGCAACTAAGCAAAAACACACAAATAATAAAAAGAGATAATGGTGCCACCACGGGGCCATTTNCGGCAAGGTGCCGGTACTCAGTAAGAAGTGCCGGTACCACATGGGTAAAAATCAGAAGTGCCGGTACTGCGTACCGGTGAGTACCGGCCCAATTCAAGCACTGATTACCGGACAGCTGTTATTGAATCAATAGCAGAATAAAGCAGCACCAAAGCAGAGAACACACATGTATTAAAAATAGAAACAACACAGCGTGTACAAACACATAGTCCTACAGCAAAAAAGGGCTCCACGGTATGAGCAGTGCACACAACACAAGATTAAAATGCCTCCTTTCCTTGCAACCTAATAGTTCTCCTATGTACGGTCAGTTTCAACCACAAAGTTATTGTAGGCTGCTCACCTGTGTGGAGGGCTCTGTGTGAGGCTGAGCATCGGAACACGTTACCCAACAATATTAGGGAAGCCAATACGTTAGGTTTTAAGCTGCCTTTTAAAAATGCCTATCTCTTTACCAAAGCATTTTACTGATTTTACTCTATACTGCACTATTCTCTGTGATTGACATTGCACTATTTCTCTATGTTTTATTCCCCATGTTTTTTTTAATTTATTATTTTATCCCACTTTATGCTTTGCTCTTGCTGCTTGTTTTACACTGATTGTGTGTCTTATTTCTTAGTGATGTAAAGCACTTTGAACTGCAATCCCCTTTATGAAAGGTCCTATACAAATAAAGTTATTATTATTATTATTATTATTATTATTATTATCGGGAATTCCTCCTCTATTAGCTTCAGGTTTAATTCATCTGCTTGTTCATCCTCAAAGCATCATGTAGCCTTTAGGGTCCCAATTACAGATATCAGACATTTTGAAAAGTAACAATCAAAAGTAGTCTAGACACACAAACAAATACTTTCCTACAGTAACAGGAGTTTTCTGTTCTAACTCCTCCCCTGGAAAAGCCTGTCCACATTGTTTTATAAGGAACATGATTCAATATGTGCTGCACAGTATCTTCACATCAATGTTACTCTATATTGCCAAGGAGCTCGAAAGGCCTTCATACTGAGCAGTATATCACTTTAAAATATCTCATATCCATAAAATGTCACACTAGCAAGTGAATAATGACAATGGGATTCTGTAACTATTGTACCATGGACAGCTTCATCTACTCAATCCCAGAACTCATAAATATGATTTTTACTGCCTAGAATAGGCTAAGTCATTTTTGTGAACATGATAAGACAAAGGACCCAATGATTTAGGCCCGTTTTGTCATCTAGGTAAAAAGCCAAGAGGCATTGCATGAATTTATAGTGATGAAAGAGCACTTACTGTGTAAGGGATGAAGAGAGACTTTTTGGCTCATACAGTGAAGTATAATTGTATAATGAAGAAGAACTGTTACTGTAATTCCACCACACTGATCTTATACACTGTTAGTGAAGCAGATTTTACACATATATCACAGGACTGGTTTGCATAATAGTTTTGGGTAAGAAAGAGTTCTCTGGATTTCCGATTCCTATTATACTATTTTTTTCAACAATATATTATAGGTCTCAGATATATAAAAAACATGTCTCTGAAGGGTTTGGCTCAAAAATACCAAACAGATAATACATTGCAGCATCCCATAATCCTCTCTGTTTCAGCCCTGTTCCAAAATAGCTGATTCTATGTCTGTAGCTTTAAATGCTAATGCCACTCCTCCTCATGCCTCTCTGCGAGACGTTTGCACGGGAGCGCAAACACAAACGGACCGAATTCGTTATCAAAAAAGTCTTCCGTTCACACGCATTCGGCTCATTTAACGTGTCCGTTCACACGAGACCACTGGAAACGCTGTAGTACATATGCCGGGCCTGTAAGTGGCGCTGTACTTCTGCCACAAAATACACCAAAAGCAGCGAAGAAGACCCCCGAACATGGTTGCCCTTCTGTTTATGCCCCTTGGCAACATGTAGTTCATGTAATTCTCCATGTCCACTTGTTGCTGATGGTTGTGGTAGAGGAGCTGTAGATTTTGCACTAACATCTGTAGCATGGTCAGTAGCAGTAGCGCTAGCAGTAGCTACTGACCATGCTACAGCAGTGCTCAGTTTCTATAAAGATTGATCAGGACAAAAAGAGATAATCTTTTCCGTGAAACTTTCCGAATCTCTTAAAAGGGGACACATATTTACGTATAAAAGACATGTATACGTGGATTTTGCATAATAGGTGACCTTTAAATTGATATATGATTCACAATGTTAATACAACTTATACAGTTATTGCATTATGCAAATGACAATTGAAAAAAGTGTTTTAGTATCGCGTCATAACATCACTTTCCACTTTAGTCTTTTGATGTGGTGAATGTTTTGTTATAACGTTGCAATTACATTAACTGTTAACTGCACACGTAGATGACATAATACAATAACACTTAACAATTTGTAAAACATCCCCCTCTTTAATTCTCCAGTCTTCAAACAATCTCCTTGACCCCTTACTAGTTAATAGGATTTAAAAACATAGTGGATAGCAGAAGACATCTGAATGAACCACTAAACTCCAGTTAAATCACATTGATCTGTCAATTGTGTTTTCTAATGAGACACGGAATGCCATTACCAACCTGCTACTTCTTGTTATATAAGAAGGTAGAAGGGGGATGATAGTCTTAGCCAATGATTAGAATCTTATATATTATGGACAGCTCATCCTTTGATCGGGTATCTAGGTTAGAAGCATCATTCTTGGTGTACTATCTCATCCAGCAGTAATGGGCTCCTCATTATCTGATTTTGAGGACTTAATTTGCTGCTCAATACGCTTCAAGTACAGAATATTAAGAATTAGGTTTTTAGAGGGATACGTGGGGATTGCTTATTGGCAATTAGTGCAGCCAATAAAGACCAGATAGCCTTTCAAAACACATTTATTTTAGCTTGGAGAGCACTTGGTTTGTGATAAAAAATGTTGGATTATATTCGAAAGGGACAATTGTTTTACGAGCTTGCACGAAAGTATTTTAAGAGAAGATAATTAGCACTCAGAAAGTTTGGAATTACCATGTTTCTCAGGGTGTTACTTTCTGGAATTAATATGTTTTTAAATGCATCAACACATGTTATCTTTCAGAGCTAGAAACTGATTCTCTATTTCTAATTCCTCGTCTTCTAACAGAAAAATTCAGGGGCAAATATTTAGAAGAATGAAGAAATATTCATAAAAATAAACATAATTGCATGGGTACTCATTGTACTTATAGAACTAGGATAATTCCTCAAATGAAAAGCAATTCTAAATGGATAGTATATAAATGGATGTATGTATATATCTTGTATTTAGTGGTGTTGAGTAAATGGAGACCATGGTGACCCAGCTGTCCAAAGAGCAGATTCAGAGTCAATAAGTGAATGATGAAAAAAGATTAACAGCAACATTTCTATATCAAAACACAACACTCAACGTGGTTTTAAACAATGAGACAGAAAACATAATCCATAGCTGTCTTCCCTAGAGCTCTTTGTATATATTAATAGTGTTTTGCTAAATAACACTGTTCATTTCTGTACAAAGTCCTTGAAAATATCCCTTCAAATCAATAAGAATATTTTAACGTTTGCTGTACAAGTCATTTTTTCTAAACATTGTTTTTACATTAAAATTGTATTTTGCTCAATTTGGCATCAAATCCATTTCAATGTTTATCAATGAAATCTTTCTATCTCTACAAAAAGGTTTACTTTGAGACTTAATGTTACTGCACGTTCACAAATACTGCTGGAACGTCACAGAAAATACAGGCAAATACTCTATAAAGACCTAAAGGACCAGACAGTCAAAGCAGTTGTTCTTTCTTTTTGTTTTAATAGAGATCATTCTCAATCCATTGTAAAAAAGCAATTCAAAACTTTTTTTCAAATTCAAATTCAAATATTTACATATAAACAAGTGGCTGTGCAAAATGTACAAGATATTGGCAGTAAAGTATAACATGTTAGTCTTAATTGTCATATCTACTGCAGACTGCTGTACTGCATATGACAAATAAAAGACACACTCTTGAAGTTGTCAACCGATAAACCTACAAATAGCAAACTTAAATATATACAGTAATAAAACACGCTCATATACATTCTCTCATAAAATGACAAAGATATAAAGACCCAAATAGTATGTGCACTTAAAAATATTAAAAGGTATAAAGTGGGTATGCTTATCTGGTTCATTAGTTTTAGAAAAGTGACCTGTCAAAGTGCAGTCCATCCTCAATTATTCATAAATATAAACATTTTGACAAACAACTCATTGGAAAATGTCTGATTCCCCTAAATGACTGTAATCAATAACATTAATCGCATTAATTTCTCCAAACTCAATAATTTAAAATTCACATGTTAACCTATGAGCTACACAGCCAGGATACTTGACATTACTTACAGGCATATTCTTTTCCGATAACACCATACTAGTTTCAATGCATTTTGATCTATTCAGCCATCCAATTACATCATCTTTTTATGGCACAAAAGCAGAATCTAAAATGTGCTGATCCTTCACAGTGAACATCCTCCCCAAAGAGATTTCAGCAAGAGCTTAACATCACACCCTTCTTTGAAAAGACAATCACCTTTTATATGACACTAATGAAGGGCAGAACATTTACTCGATAGTTTCCTCGTAACAATTTACACAGGGCCAAACTATTTTCAGAATGTAAATCTTTCATTACCTCTCCCGGCTCTTGAATATCAACGCATGACAAGCTTGCTACCCATACAATAACATACCAGAAGTGCAGCGCAGAAATACAGTTAGGAGTGGATGTTAACATTAACACTAGTTTCAGTTCTTGTAGTTAAATGTTATATCGTCAACTGCTGCAAAGTTGGGACAAATCCCAACCAGTACGATGTGCTCTAGAGATGATTGATAGAAATGTAAAGTATATGTAGTCTTTGTATTATTTTGCTTTCAACCACTGTGTTGGGAACTCACTGAAAACATTTGGGCGGGAGTTCAAATACCAACTACCTTTGATTACATCATGCACCAGACATGACAAATCAACTGTCATGTTTGCTTCCAATCAAGCAAAGAAGAAACAGAGCATGCAACAAAAGGACAAAGAGGAGAGAGAGCTGATGGATAGACGAAGTTACTGAAGCTGATCAACACGTTCTAATATGGCTTCGTTTGTTAAGAAGGCAACTGAGCAGATGGCAAGGCTAGTCGAGGTTAGTCTATGGAAAACAATCCACAGGCTGTGATCAAATATAGTATGAATGTGTGATTCATTAAAATCCCTGTTAGGAACTTAAATAAACAGAGAGTCTACGCCAACAGACAGTTAGCACATTGCCGCAGGTTTGTAAATCAGGCTGATGGAACCACTCTACAGAGGATTGCTGCGTCTGAGATGCTGCGTTCAATTGAGGCAGTGTATGACTGGAGTGTAGTTTGGGGCAACTGCTTTTTAAAGAGCTACCCGAGCTGAGAGGCACACTGAAATCAGGGCTGAACTCAAATATTTGCACCTCTGAAAATACAAAAGACCTTTGCTTGAAGAGAGGCTTCTAAAAGAAGACGAGTGCTCTTTGTTCCAGATCGTTTTCCACCCACACACAGACGACTCTTCATTCAGCAGCGGGGAGATCAAAGAAAGAACCGGCTGAGTGGGTCCGATCTGACAAAACAACTCAGCTTCCTTAATGCCACTGAGCGACACTAGTCTTTTAAATGCAGGTGCTATTTGAGGAAGCCTTTATAAAGCAGGTGAGAGCAACTGGTCTCTCTTTCATTCTCCAGACAGAACAGCAGGTCCTTGAGGTTGACTCTGGTGATTCGCTGTCGCATAAACTGTCTGGAGCTCGCTGCACCGGAGCCGCCGGGCTGAGAGGGGCCCGCCCCCGAGCCCTGGGGTCAGAAACAGAGCAAACAGAGAGAGACATTTATTCTTTTATTCACCTTTTCTTTGTTAATTTGCACAACCCTATACGCCAATTGGCTCCATCCTCCTCACCTCAGCACTGGCTCCTCTAACAGGAGAGTCCATTTTCCGTTTTTTCCTCGGGCCGATAGCTGCCAGCGCCGCTAGGTTGGCTTCTCTCTGTCTGATCTGAGCCAGCTCCTGCTGCTGCATCTGGAATAACAAGCAATAAAACACCGATTAGTCTCCCACACAAACACTTCATAATGTCTCACAAAAACAGATAATCATAAAGTCACTTATCAAAACGTATTCTTACCTCTTTGGCCTTCTGTTTGAGTCTCAGCTGCTCGGGGTCCTCTTGCCGTGACCGAGACTGCAGCAAGGTGGAGGACATTTTAATATTTCAAGATGAATAAGTCTGATTTATTCAATCAAAATTGTTTTATTCATTCACCGGCTCATTGTTAAAAAGGTCTGTGCTCTAGGTACTTTAAGCAGCAGAGGAAATAATGACACTGAGCAAAGACAGCTCGCCATGTCTATGCAATAATCAAAGTGTGTGGGAGTCGTCCTGTCGATGGTGTGACCTTGTTTATATGCATCGTTACCTTAGCAGCCTTCAACAGAATCTCCCTCTCCAGCCCTTCCTTCCTTTGCTTCTCCATCTGATCCAGCTGCTCAAAGAATTTAAGTTGGGTTCGCACATCGCTGACCTGCTCGCAGCGCTCTTCCTCCTGAAGGACGGGGAAAGGGAGGTAGAGTGGGTTACATCAGGTAAAACAGGCGAAGGAGGCAATGGGTCTCAGCAGCTCCCAAATGACTGTAATTAATACTCACCTTGAAGGTTATGTTTTTATGCTGCGCCACTTGTGACACTTTTTCCAGCAGGTGTCTGAGTCGCTGCTGTGCGGCGTAGGAAATGTAGTTTATCACATCTGTCCCCAACTCGCTGACACCGAACTTCTTACCTGTCACAAAAAAAGTTGTGTGAATTAAGATTCAGTCGGTGTGAGACCGCGTCGACCTTTAAAAGCAAGAAAGTGCTGCACATTTTCTCTTTAATTATGTATCTCACCAATCTCCAGAGCTCTCCGGGTGAGTAACGAGGGGGAGAGAAAGGCCTCATCCTTACAGGACCGTGTCACCGTGCCAACAAGCTCAGAATTGGTTGCTAAGATACGGGCACTCTCCTCCGACAAGTTGACTCCTGCCATCGAGGCCACATCATTGATATCATCGTCATCCCTGGACGAAGTAAAAAAAAGTGATGGCTTAGAAACAGCAACAGAATTTATACATTTTTAAACATTGTACATTTAAATAAAACAACTTGAATCATCTTCATGCAGCTGCAGTGACCCTAAACAACTAGAATAATGTAAATACTAATGCAATTTGTCTGTAGAATTTGACTATTTCCATCTGGTCAATTTATTAACTCAGGTCTTTAGGTCCATCGCACGATTCCAAATCAGAGATATAAAATGTACCATCACAAAAAGTTAAAGAAACAAATGCAAAGAACATATAAATGTATGTGGTTGATTGTAATAAACATTTAGTTTGCAATGTCTGTACCAAATGCCGATATAGTTTTACCGTAGACAAATACTAAAAAAGATTCTGTATATTCTCAAATACTTTTTAGAATGTAAAAGATTGAAACTCCTGAAATCTCTGGACAGTTCACTATTTAATGTCGAGACACTGATGCTGTTTAGATGGAGTCACACACCTGAAGGTTCCCCTTCCTGCTTCCTTGAGCCTCTGAGCAGCACTGAGAGGCGTCTGACTGACCACGGGAGTAAACGTCTGCCTGACTGCTGGAATCAAAGAGATACAACAGGACATTCAGATGATTATTGATTATAACTGAGAAGATTAAATTACACTTTCTCTTTGAATTGTTAGTGTACCATTTTTGTAATGCTTTTCTTTAGAATAATTTGGCATATTATCAAAAGCTTAGAAAACTGCAACTACAGACATTATCCACAAGGTGGCAGCATTCCCACACTGTACATAGTACATTATTGGAAGATCAATACAGAATCAGAATCAGAATCAGAAACGGGTTTATTGCCAGGTAGGTTCACACGTACGAGGAATTTGACTTGATGTCAAGGTGCATACATAAAATATAAAACAAAAAATCTAGGAACCAACAGCATATTTAGTTCCTCATATAAAAGAAATACATTATGTGTCAGTAACTGTTGAACACACACCTGTCTGGAGCGGTTTGACCATCTGCGGCTGGCCCACAATGATCCGGCTATGGGATTGTCCTCTGACTGTTACCATGGGAGACTGAGTCACCTGGGGCCTCACTATCGTCTGTTGCCGTGGCACCACCTGCACACATTCACAGATTTAGACATAAAGATGCATATGCAGGGCTTTTATTTCTATGTGCATTGCCAATGACTGAATTCAGATATATCAAATGATAAATTACCAGTGCAGGTTTACTGTGAGGAGTCTGAGTGAGGCTGATGACTGTAGTGTTGGCCCCGGCGGTGCTGGTGGCCATGGTGGGGGCCGTGGAGAGGGGGGGTCTCAGCACCACGGCGGCGAGGGAGGCGGCTGCAGGGTGATTGCTGGGCAGAGGCAGCAGGCTCTGATGGATGAAGGCCTCGCAGTCTGGGGTCAGCTGACGCAGCGCTGGGAGGCTCCTCTGCAGGCAGGCAGAAAGAGAGGACATGCGATCAGTTTGATAAAGTCATCAACTCCTTTTCATAGAGGGAGATCTGCTCTTTTGACCCTCTTTCTGGAAGCATAAAACCAGAGGGATTTGGTCAAATAAAGTTATTTATTTCTAAGGAACTTAGATTTTGAAAAAATACACAGGAAACTTCCCCAGGTTGCTAAGCAAGTTGGATCTATTTAGATAATAGTCAAGCTACATTAACGATATGATTCTCAAATAAATAGACAGCACAGCTTGTTCTTGCAAAACAAATGTACTCTCACATCAATGTACATGCAAATCACTATTTCCAATGTAAACTGTCTTTACTTGAAATGTATAAAATATTTACCTATGTAACTGGTTCCAACATTTGTATTAAACAATGTTGAGTTAATTTTAGCAAAATGCACACAGACAACAAAGTCAATGTGATCCATGTGTGGATCCCTTTTCATGACCACATCTTTCAAAATGCATGAGCTGTTTAATTATTAACAGAGTAGTCCTTTTCACTTTCCATTCCTAAAAACCATTGAGGAATTATTTTCCTCTTTGAGGTGGAAAGTTTACGAGCAGCTGTCACACGATCTGATGCCCACGATAAAAGCTTGATGTCTAGACATATCTGCAGCAGATTGCCAGAGATGGATTCGGTGAGGAATCAAATATATTCCCCCAGGTGCAATAAATAAGATAATATAAGATGAGATGGAAATAAAAACTTAGGGCAGAATGCAGAATAAAGGTTTGACCAACACTGTTTGTTTGTTTTTATATAGAAATGTTAAAAACTTTGGACTTGGAGTTACTCAAAGGAAAGGCTATATTAACTTGTAAGAAAGCTAACATCATGCAACTAAGAGATGCCTTCTTTTTGTTAGAGTTGAATGTTTGTTGACACTACAATAATTGATCCTGAGACCTAAACAAGGTCGCCTGCATGTTGGGAAAGAGAACTGCCTGAACAGTGAAGTGAACTGGGTACAACAATCTTATTCTAACAGAGTAGGGCGACAGACAGGGAAGAATGTCTGTGAATCTCACCGTCTCTGTGTGCATACCCTCAGTATTGTGTGCACAACACCGACTCAAGTACTCGACACTCAGACCTCTCGTGTATTAAGAGAAAAGACCATTTTCAATTTTAGTTATTGGAACATTTGCATTCATTCTAGCATTTTAGAAGGGCTTTAGAAACAGTCTGAGCATCTTAGTGTTATACAACTTTAACACACATACCTTGTGTTTGATGAAGGATTAAAAAACGCTTTGTTTAACAGATTTCTGCCACACTGCTGCAGGAGGTTATTTCACGGTGAATACTGTGCTCACAAAACCTCTTTCTGAAACGTCAGTAACATGCACAGCACTATTATTAAACGACTAAAGACGGGTTGACTTTCATTTTGTTCAAAGGTTTTAGCAGCAGTGTTTTACACAGGAGGAGAATAAGTGTTGTTTACAGGATATAATGATATGGTCATCTCATCATATGTAAATCAAAAACATACAATCTAAAAGGATGCTAATGTAATGTATTAGTGACACTAAGGGTAGTGTTTGGTTTGGACAGCTTGGAGTCTGAAATGACTGCAACAGTATTTTATTGAAAAGCATAAAAGCTGTAACATGCATCATTAACCATCATATCTGCTGGAGTGTCACTGCTCTCACCTTCAGGAAAGGCACAAGGTACGGCTGAGGCGAGGAGTTGAGCTCCCGGTACAACCTACTGGTGAAATCTTCAGGCTCCATCTTCCCTTCCTGTGGTGCAACAAACACAGAGAATGGATGAGGAGAAAAAAACAAGAAAGACTGAAGAAAGACCAATGAAGGCTAAAAGGCTGATGGTATGGAGATGAAACTTGTAAGAGAGAGGGGAAGGAAAATAATACAAAAAAGAAGAGCAGGGAAATGTACCAGTAAGTTCTTGACCAGCTCCTTCACGTTGGCTGAAGTCTCAGAAGACTGTTTTTCGCTAGAGGCCAACTTGATCAGCGTGGACAGAAAGTTTCTACACTTCTTTACATTCTCCAGGGTCTCCTGCAAACACATACACACAAATAGCATGTCTTTTTTAAACACATCAGACATGAAAATGTGACAGAACACGAAAACACCCTCAGATGAATACCCATCTGTATATTTAGTTGTATAAGATAACAAAGACAAGAGCATTCAAGGTTAGTACTTCTCTCTTACAGCTGAGATAGCTGTTGGAGTGACATGGGTCCCAGTCCCCCTCTGTGTAACTGCACATCCAGGCTGCACCGGGGTGGGGGCTCCTATCGGCGGTCCCGTGGAGGCAGACGTTCCTCCCAGCATGATGGTGTTCTATATGAGTCAGGGAATATCCAGTCATAAGATGAAAGTGACAAGGTCAGAGTAACAGCTCTGAAATGTCTGGTCCCGGAGGACAGTACATCCAACTTTAATGAGATGTCATTTTTTGCCCCAAGCTTCAGTTTTCCAGGAAAAGGTTTTGATAGATATTGTATATTTGCTACCACAGAATACTCATTGTTATTCATGCACTTTGTGTACAACATAAACTCTTTGGGGGCTTAGCAATTCTCTTATTCCACTCCTAAATTACAATAGAAAAACGAGAGGTGCAAAACAGAGATTACACCTGTTAATGAGAGTTCAGCAACATGTATTAACCTTCAGGGAAAATGTCATGGCAACCTGAACAACCAGCAAGGTTTTTAAATTGAATGAACAAAAGGGCTTTTCAAAGACAATACAAAAGTGAATACAATTATTCTTGACTTAATGTAAAGAACATATTATAATTGTTGTAGTGAAAAGGGAGTCATTGTTCAGGAGGAGCAGAGATAGATGCACTCTGGTTTCAGGAGAGGCAGGTAAGAACTCTGTCTATATGCCTGAGCAGCTGGTTGGAAAAGTTGTTCACACTGTCTAACATATTTTATGTTTGTGGCTTAATGAACTGAAAGTGACAGTCCCTGAAGAGTAATACGCGGCCAATAAAAGCATGGTCTATACGAGGGGTGTCCAGAAGTATAATGGAATGTGTCCCGCAAATGAAACATGAGCTTGTCTTGTATTGTACTTCTTAAATATATCTGTAAACATATGTTACACAGTAGTGTTCATGTGTTAATAAGCCTACTTTCAGTCAATTGAAGAAAATATGTTCTAACAAATCTAAGTTGATAAGAAAAAAGCCCAATAACTTATTTAAATAACAACCTTGAAATATACCCTTCCTATTTCCTCTTATGATAAGTAATCTAAGGCTTCTGTTTTAAGGAATGAGCTGCTAACAAATTAAATGAAACCCTATTGAAAGCTGTGATGTAGGCTGTTGTATCAAGCGTAGCATTTGATTGATTTAGCTAACTCATTCACTTATGAGGCAATAAACCTCACCTCTAGTCAGTGGCCCATCCCTTCGAATATTTTTCTGTATGTGGCCCTCTGTGAAAGAAGTTTGGATACCCCTGGTCTATACAGAGCAAATGTTCTGCTTTAACTTGGTTGTCTAAAAGTCACAGATTCTTCAGTGAACACAAACCAGGATGGCTATAATGGAACTAGGTAACAATTATTTTCGGTGAATGACCGTCCCAGATTAATCTGAAAACATTTAATGCAAAGGATGTGAGGTCTAGAATGGATGTGTATTGTAGTTACCTGCAGTACTGGAGGCCTCTGCAGTGTGGTGGTGGCTGCTACAGTTGTCTGGACTGTGGTACCCTGTTTAATGATGGTGGTGGTGGGGGGGACAGGACGAGGCAGCAGGGACGCGCCCGGAGCCTGCAGAACCGCAGCGGATACAGAAGGAGGTGTCACACACATGAACCTATGCAAATGAGTCAGTCTAGGGCTGGGCAATATGATCCTTTATATACTAGTCATAACGATAAAGTATGACTATCAGAAATATGTTTCTATATCATTTCTTCCATATAAGTTATGCTTATATTTATTTATTTGGATAATTTTGCTATAAAGTTCCTGAAATAAGAAGTATACAGTAGAAAGAAAAAAAATAGGCATAACTAGTTGATACTGTACATACAGAAAATATCAACCAAATCTTACAAGTCTGATTAATTGAATACCTTATTCATGTAAAAACTGATCCAGAATCTCAGATCCATGCCTCAATATCTAACATGAATGAGTCACATTTTCTGTGTGTGACTGTGTCCCTGTGTCCAGCTGTCCCGGTACCTGAAGAGAAGTGATCTGGACAGGCGGAGAGCTGGAGGGGGCTGCAGGTCGGGGGGTCATGGCGCTTTGGGACTGCGTCTGAGCCTGCATCTGAGCCAAGGTCTGCTGGTGAATCACCAGCAGCTGCCCACTCTCACTGCGGACCAAAACCATACCTGCAACAGGAAAATGATGTCACGGCTTTGGTGTCCTGATCACTGTCATTCATATACTGCATGCATTCATGGCGATTCTGACATGAGGGGGTATGAATTCATGTTTTTGTAGGATGTTGATACACAAATATTGCTTTAGAAGGGAGTGCTATGTTCAGAGATTTCTAGTCAACATGTGACCAATCAGACAAATTTGCCACAATCATGGTGCCATGAATCAAAAGGGTTTCAAGTCGCAACCTAACATGTTATTAGATATTGTTTCCATGTAAAATGTGTTTATACTTTAATGTAGGTCAGTGCTCCATGCAGTGGAGCCTGGTTTTGTATTTTCTCTATCAAACAGGTGACTGTTTGTTGCTGTGATAAGTCACTGTGTAGCACCAAGTTACAGATAGGCCACACAGGAGAATTAAGATGCAGGAGAATTAAGATGCTTGTGTGCTAAAGTGTTTGTGCTGAAATGTAAGTAGGTAAGTGTTATTAAATGTAGTCAATACAATGATGTTGTTAAAGTTTAACCCTGTATTGTTGTAGCTTATTTAGGTCTGACCATTCAGTCCGATGTTGAGATACATATAAAAGGACTCCCAAGCAGAGCTATGTACATGCATTAATATAACTGTAAATTGTGGTCAGAGATAAACACAATAACCCTTTGCAAACTTTGTGACACACACAAAAAGGAAATAGATATTTAGAGGTACACAGTTACAAGTTGTTGGTATGAGAACAGTTAGCCTCTCTGACAAGACAAAGTAAAAATAACAATATATTGCAGCGGTCTGATAAATTACAGAAGTAGATCAGCTGTCCTCAAGGCCTTTTGTTTGTTCTGAATTGAGTGCCTTGTCCACTTCTTATCTGTGGTTTTTGGCCCTAAAAGATAATGTCTCAAACCATTTCTTGCCTGTTTAAACAAGAGCAGAAAGGTCAACCAATAAAACGAAGTTGTGTTTGGAAGCAACACATTTCTGACAAAGTTATTGAGGCCTGACATAGCCTAAATAGACAACACTACACATCGAATATGTTGTTAGACAAACCTTCAAGATGCTCTTGAAGGACACTCTAAAGTTACCTGGAGGGAGCTGGATGTTTTGGATATTTGGAGTGTTTTGTTGGGGCTGGGTGAGTCGTGGGGCCAAAACCTGTGGAGCAATAGCTCGTATTCCAGCAGGAGGAGTGGCAGCGATTGTTGAAGGTACTGAAGTCCTCACATTTTGCAAAACAGTCGGGCTCCTCATGGTGGCTGGTGTCCCTGTCGCAACAGCCTGCATTATAGTTTTTGTGGAGTCGAATTTGTTGATAAGCGAGCCGGTCGTGCTAGTGGGTGATGTTAAAACGGTGTGAGACGGGTTAGTGGGAGTTTGCATAGGTGGCCTCACAAGCGTGACAGTGGGTACACTTTTTACTGATGGCTGATACGAATTCACAACATGCTGCGCACTCGTCGAAGAAGTTCGTATAATAGTATTTGCAGACAAAACTGTTGCGCCTTCTCTACTCGCAGAAACAGGTCCATTGTTTACAAGTGTGACAGCTGACTGTGAGGTTTTGCCGCTACTGCCTCCGGTGACATGACAGTTCATCAACACAGCACTTCCATTCAGAGTTTGCACAGCAGTAGTTGCAGGTTTATCCACACCAGATGTTGCACCCGATACCACCGTAACGACTCCGCTAGCTGTCCCCGGTTTAGGCTGAGTCTGAGCGGCTGTCATACTCGATGCGTTCCCGGCGGCTCCATCCATACTTGAACCCGGGGACCCCGTACTGCTAATGACACCTCCTTGCACTCCTGTCCCTACAGCAGCGGAAACACACAACAAAACAATGTGGGTGTCGAACAATTCTCCAATTCGCATTAGTTTCAGGATACACGCAAGTAAAGCTAAAATCAGTGGCACAAGGTGAGCAAAATACGCCAATGTTAACTAACCGGAGTGTGCAGCTTACTGTCTTACCTGCTTTAGCGAGCTCTTGTTGTGAAAGTCCCATTTTGCTGCACTGAACATTGGAATGACTAATTACAGCTGAGTTTCCGAGGTGATTTGCTGCAAACTGAACCCTGGTCGTTGTGTTGGTGGGCCCTGCTCCAGTTAGTTCAGACTCCAGAGATCCCACTACATCACTTACTACTTTTTCGTCCACCTCTGTGTTGAAGAAAACATCATCAAGCAAATCGGAGCCCGCCGCCATCTTTGCCCAGTCGCGCTCGCTCGTTAGACGCATGCGCCGATTGGAAGCAACCTCAGTGACGCGGCCCCGCCGGGCGCTGTGATTGGCCCTTCGGATCGAATAAAAAGTCGAGACAAATGGTTGCGAGTTGCAGTGTTGACTTCCAACGCTACTGGAAATTACTGATACAGTACATAGCGCAACCCCTAGTGGTACACATCGAGGAGTTATCTGGGGGTGTGTTTATGATGTACAACCTGTCTCTGCAGATTCATACACAATAAAGAATGATTTTCTATCTATTTGACTATCGTAGACGACTCAAAATGGCTGCGTTGTTGCTGTATTTTCAAAGAGACATTGCAGCTGCTGCAGGGGGGCGCAGATCATCATTACATTGCATTTTCATCAACCATCACTTTCGTTATAGCTGTAAAGCAGCATTGTGATCTATTGTTTGTAGTAAGTTGTTATAATAAT
Source organism: Notothenia coriiceps (assembly GCF_000735185.1). Taxonomy (NCBI): domain Eukaryota; kingdom Metazoa; phylum Chordata; class Actinopteri; order Perciformes; family Nototheniidae; genus Notothenia; species Notothenia coriiceps. The sequence goes on from NW_011354866.1 coordinate 37,902, forward strand.
ACAAATAATAAAGGCTATTCTTTATTGCAGGCGGTAACATAGGCCTACATTTAGACTTGCTTACATTTAAGGTGGTGCATAGTTTATTTTATTGAAGAAAAAATAATAGTTGAGTAGAGAAACAAAAAAAAGGAAAATAAGAATAAAACACGGCAGAGTTGATAATAAATATAAATAAACAATACAATGTTAAATGTTAGAACAACGTTTTTTGCCAGAATAAAATATCACACACACATATACTTCTGTTTCAATGTAAATGTGTCCATCTGTTGGACGAATACAATCATTCTGATTCCAAATAAATGTAACAAATAATAATGATTGTCAATAATGCTAATTGTTAGACATCATGGGTCATAAATGAAAAGTTCCGCATGGGGAATTAGTAGGCGTCTCGTCGCCAGGTGCGTGTAAGCCTTAATCAGTGGGCGTGGTTTGAAGTCACCTGGGCAAGATAATAAATGGTTTCCGGTCGCTCCATGGCTTGAATGCTGCCACATGTGTTCTTGTTGAAAATTATAAGCAATTGTTCTGGACATTCTCCTGCCATGAGTTCATCAAAGCCCTACATTGGTTGTAAAATAGGGTTAATTTCGAAAGCCCAAAATCGTTATGAGGGGATTTTGTATACAATTGATAAAGTGAACTCCACAGTGGTGCTGGCTAAAGGTGAGTAGTGTGGGGCTTATGCTTGACGGCCTGCCTGTATATCTAAAAGCATGGTTGTTTTTTAAAGAGCACACTTTAAACATGGATGACACTTGGCTTATTTAAAACAATTCTCTGAACTAGTCAAGTGTTTTGGAACTGAGGGACGACCCACAGACCGACCAACTCACCCCAAAGATGATGTCTATGAGTACATCACTTTCCGCGGAAGTGATATTAAGGATATCACACTGTGTGAAGCTCCAAGATCTCACCTCCACGGCCTACCCCTGGATCCTGCAATAGTACAGGTTAACAAGAACAGCATGCTCACACCCCAAAGTATATGACCTACACTTATACAAAGATGCATATCTTCTGTGTTGACATTTTTCAAACTTCTTTCTTAAGTCTTCTGGTGGAGGCCCTTCAAATGTCTACTCACCTCTTGGACCATTTAGCCCCTTACGGATGCCAGCCTACAACCAGCTTGCTGCCAGCTCTCTGCTTAATCAACAATATGCTGCAGCTATTGGCCTTGGTAATTCAATGAATTCACATGTACTGCTAATGGACCAACACAAACCCACACCCTCAGTGCCTCTGAATAGTTTTAGGTTGTTGCATATTTCAGTAATTGTGTTTTTCATGCAGGGCCTATGCTTCCAGGCTTACATGTTAGAAGGGGCCCCATGGTGGAAAAGTCTGTTCAAACCCTCCAAGTGGATAGAACTAGGCAGAGGGGAGACTTCTCTGTATCCCAGGAGCGGGAGCAGCAGTGGGAAAGAAGGCCTCAGAAACCTATTGGAGAGATTCCACAGACCAGAAGGGCCACTGGAGCCAACAGTAAGCATATAATTGCATTAATGAAAGGCAAAAGTATAGCATCAACACCATATTCACTTGTTTACACAAAAGTGAAGAGCTTTGCTTGATTAACAGTGTCAAAAGGTTTTACAAATGTTGGGAAATGTCAATCTGTGCATTTACCAGCAAGTGAGTGTAATTGTTTTTACATTTTAGTGAAGTCAGGCCCAGGTGTGCCCAATGCTCAGCAGGAAACTCGGCAACAGAATGATGAAAACAGGCCAACACCCAGCCGAAAACAAGGTAATGGTAAAATGTACAGGTTTGTAACGGTAAGACAGATGACCAAGTCCTAACTTTCAATGCATTTCAAAATATAATAATCCTAGGACCTCGGAGGCGCAGAGTCCGTAGTAGAGGCCAGCTGATTGTGGCTAGTGTTCCATCTGCAGTCCTGAAGTTTGACACAGACTTTGATTTTGATTTATCAAACGCGCAGTTTGTAAAGGAGGAGCTGGAGAGGGAGGTGCACGGGAAGAAAGGTCTGAATTTTCATCTTCTGTTTTTTTGACAACGTTTATTTTTTAAATGTCCTCAGGTTGTTAAAACCTTACACTTTTCCATGACATAAAGTTATTTAGACACTTTTGCATGCAAGCTCTAAATCATACCAACTGTAGTTAGGCTCAGCAGCTGTAAGACAGATGGATTTTGGCACCAGGATTCGGTTACTAAGCGGCAGTGATGAGTGACAATATTTATCTTTTGTTTTTGGCTTTCCAAACATCTGTTCAAGGATTCTGTTTTCATTTCTGAACAGGTCAATGCATTGACAAGTGGTGCATCAAAAGCCAGATTTGATACATCTCAGTGTATGATTATATCTTGCGTAGGACCTGTAAGGTGTGAAGATGAGCATGTGTGTTTTTAAAATCAGTGAATGTCCCTATAGAAACACCTAACAAGTTGGTCTGCTGTATCATGTTTCCAATTAGTGCATGTTTCTGTCTGCAGATGAAAATCCTAAAGGAGAGAAGGGAAAAGATCAATTGCTCTCAACAGCAGAGAATAGTATTTTTGGACCAAAATGCTACTACGACAAAGCAAAGTGCTTCTTTGACAACATCTCGTCTGACACAAAGTTCAGGTACTGGTTGCTTTTCTATCCTGAACATTCAACAACAGTTTCTCCATTATGTGACGCTACAGCGTTGTCTCTTTTTGTGTTAGACAAACATGGGCGGAGGAGCGGAAGCGCAACATTGAGACTTTTGGTCTCCCTGGACGGTTCTTGAGGGGCCAAGGCTTCAGAGGTGGCTATAGTGGACGAAGAGGACGGGGCACTGCTCAGACTCAGTCTTCTTACAGAACCAGGAGTGGTCAGCTGTAAAGGTCAGAGTTTGGCACTAAAGCAACCCCATGCTATAGGGATGGCTTCCTCTCGCATAAAATTGGACTTGTACACCTCTGTCTGTTCGAAGAAGGATCTATTTTCGTTTTTTTTTTTCTTTCCCTGAGGCCCTTAAGCCCCATAACGCCAGTATTGTATTTTATTTATGCCCTTTGTCATTTGGCCACTTTTGCATATATGCATGGCTCAATAAATGGTCCACCTTGTTTGACAATAGTTTTTCCCCTTTCAATTAAATGGGAGTGTTTAAGTTTGTTTTGTTTTCTACTTGGAAGAATTTCACTCCCAAACGTGTTTTTGGTTTCATGTTTAAAAAGGGATCTGGCTTTGCTTCTTGGGAGAAGGCAACATTTATTTCATTAAAAAATATTGTATACTATGGATATAAACACGATTAACTCAACTTGAATTAATTTAAAATCTAAATCATTGTTTTGTTCTGTAATATTGAAGCAACAAGTGAGACCTATGTAAATAAAATGGAAGTTGCTGATTCACTCTCTTCTGCTCTCTGAGGATGCATACATTATTGTCATATTGTAATTTTTTTACATGCACACAAATGAGCTTTAAATGTCTGTACCTTTTTGGTTGGGAATCCTAATACACAGTTATGGAATTTAACTAAAAGTAACTTTATATATATTTTTATTTTTGTATTTTCAACTACATTTCAGGCAAATATTTTACTATTTATCTGACTGCTTAAGTGTTTCTCAGATTACATTTTTCTCATTTGAGTCGATGTTTTCCAAATGGGGAGATCTGGAAAGTTTCTGCTTATATGAAGGTTGAACCTTTCCTTTATGGGTTGAAAAAGACTTTAGATAAATGGACTATTCAAAAACCGTCTTGTTGCTTGTTCACAAAGCTGTAATCATACATTAATTTATTTTTGTTAAAGCTGCTTTTCACAGGACTCTATTTCATATTAGGATTACATTGTGAAATGCCGATTAAACTTAACCACCCAACAGTGGGTTACAAAAAGTAATCTAATAAAAAAGACCACCAATTTAATACCCACAGTCGCACTTGCATGCAACAACATTGACATTGTCACAGCAACACCAAAACAATCGTTGGCGTATGCCTCACAGTACAAATTATTTCGGGGAAAAATGTTCTGCACAATTATAGCTTTGAATTTTCTGGTGGATTTAGCTGATATTTGCATGTTTCCTTTTGGGTTTAAATGGAACTGCAAATAGTACTTATCGACTACTACATTGTGCTAGGGGACGGAAATGCTCAGCAACAAATATGAACATGAGACTTTGGCAATAAGATGTCTTGTTCACACAGAGACCTCTTAAAACAACTTCTGCAATCACTCCTCTCGAACGAGCTTTTGAGCATCGAGCATTGTGTACAATGAGGACTGATTGGCTGTCATGAATCAGAGGATACTCAGTCTACAGTGAGGGAAAGTGGTAGGCTATCACTGTCCGGGTTATACCAAAAACTGAGGGATGGGGATGTTTCACTATTACGTATCAGTTTATTTTCTGTATAATTTTTTGATTGCAAACTATACATAGCGGTCAGTAAAATCGTGTGTCGAATTACATTCAGAGAAATCCACTGTTTTCTTATTTTCCTCCCTTCATGACAGAGATTAGTTATTGTCAATATACCCCCATTTCCTGGTGGTAATGGACAAAAATGTACCCAAATAGAGGGCTGCGCTCAAGATAATAAATATTAGAATAAAAGAAGCGCTTTTATTTTATGACAAAATGTCGGTGGCGTTTTCCTCGGCGCGCCCCAGGAGTAAAGGGGAGGTGACACAGCAAACGATTCAAAAGGTAAACCTCTTTAAGTGCGTCGTGGCGCCTGTGATAACATATTCTAGTCTGGATGGGAGGTTGCGGTCCGCCAGTACAGAGAAAGTAGCCTGTAGTGAATATCAGAAGAAATGGCAACTGGTATTGTGACAGTCAATTGAAGGTGCGTACCTATAACAAAGACACGGTGCTGAATGTAGGCGATCGCTTATGCTCATCAATGATTCCGTGTGATGCTGTCAATCTCTGCTTTTTCTTTCTGACAAATGACCAAAATGTTTTACTTTTATCATAAATCATCAGCTTCAAATGGTGTTACGTGTTTCTAATCATTTTAAAGCACAACACCTGATCAAGGTAGCCTAGTTATGGGTGCCCGTTTATTGTCAGACAGCGTGGCAAAAGGTTGAACTGTTTTTATGGACCCCTGCTTTGTTGCAAAATATAACAATCAGCTGGAAATAGACATTGTATGATGAAAACCGAGCTACATTGGACAAACATGAGCCATATAGCCTCCTGAGACTGCTGCTGCTGCTTTTATAGGCTACCTGACTGAAGCCTTTTTTGTAACACTGCACAACCAATCTTCAACACAGGGACTTTCAAATAAGGTCCTAAAAAAAGACTGTGAGGAAGTGCTTCCATATTTGGCCCCATTATGAGTAAAAATGTAAAAACTGACCCAGAAAGAAGGCTTTTTGAAGTTAGGACATTACTGAAATGTCTGAGGCCATCTTTCAGTGTATAATTTGCCATACATTGTGACTTTTACTGTCAGCTGAAGTTGTTTTGTCTCCTGAAGATGCTGGATGAAAACAATCATTTAATACAATGCATAATGGATTACCAAAGCAAAGGCAAGACAGCTGAATGCACACAGTGAGTGTTCTTTTTTTACTCTTGACTGATGCCGTATAATTGTAATAAAAGTCAGTAAATAAAGCTATGTTTTGTTTTCCAATTTGACAGGTATCAGCAGATCCTGCACAGAAATCTGGTTTATTTGGCCACAATAGCAGATTCGAATCAGAACATGCAGACACTACTACCTGCAGTGAGTCCTCCAAGAGGAAGTAACAGTATATTTTCCCATCTCCATCAGATTGATTATGCTCTTACCATCCATGAATATGTGATCATACATTTGTGGGTAGACAATCAAGGAGTAAACATCCATGCATGTTCATGCAATTTGTCCACTGATAATGATTTTTAAGAAAATGATACATTTAGTAGACAAGAGTTTATATAAAATAAGGAAATTAAGGACATCAATTAGAAAAAATACTTTTCTCAAGGTGAAAAAAAATTGAGCATTCTTTTTATTTCTAGCCTCCTGCTACCAATATATCTTTGGTCTCTGGAGGGATGGGCCAAAGTGTGGGACATGCTCCAAGCAACCTCAATGACAACATGGCATCGGGACCTCCCCCCACATCAATGATGCAGAGTCAAATGAGCAATGGTGAGATTTTTTGACACAAACCCACACTTGGTTTGCACACCTTCTCTTTCATCGTGTTCCCCCCTCTTTCATGGTTGTTTGATCCTGAATTGGCTGCATGTTTGTCTGCAGATTTTGTCCGTCACAGTGTTGCTTGTCGTTGTTGCCTGCAAATATTTTTATGATCTTATGTGCATCTCATGGCCTGACAGTCAGATTTATTTGCAGCTTCTGCAACTTTTTTTCTTCTTTTTGTGACCAATACATTTTTAAATAAATAAGTAATCCTTAAAAGATTCCTATAAAGATGAACTGAATGTGGACCCGTGGTTAACGCGATATGGCCCCGCATGGGAATGTGCTGGCTGCTCTGACTGTGCGTGTGTGTCGTCAGGCCCCAGCCATGCCCCCATGCAGCAGTCGGCCATTCCCTCCGCATCCCTCAGCCAGCCAGCCAGCAGCTACGGTAGCTCGGCCCCGACCTCTGGTTACAGCCACTCTGCGCCCTCTTCCCAGGGCAGCATGATCCAGGGTCCTGGGTCTGGCTATGGCTCTTCTTCCTCCACACCCTCAGCCTCCTCTTCCTCCTCCCGCAGCAACCTCAACTTGCAGTCTAACCAAGGTGAGCCAGGTATAGTGCAGCCTTATCAGGAGATTTGGTGTATTTCTATGGGAAGAGGGCTAGGTTAGGTTAATACATTCAGGCTTAGGATTTGAACACTCAAAAACACTTAAGAATTGATTATCATTAACTTTATAGTTATGGTGCAAGAAGTCCCATTAGTTATTGTTTTTTATCATTAGGTATGTTCGAAAATGTAGCACTCAGAAAAAAGGGATTGCTGAAAGTAATGCCTTCCAAGTGTTCAGAGTGAGTGGGATGATTTCTAAACTACCTCTAAATGTATTCATGACAAACGCACATTGATCTTGCCAAAACATTAAATTGTTTACATGTTTATCTGCGCTCATCAATCTGCAAATTCTCTCCTAGTTTATATCTACCATCAAAATAGGCAAACACATTCAGTTCATCAAAGAGGTTTCCTGCCTTCTTCCTTCTGCTCCAGGCTTTTACCCCGCCAATCTCCAACTCCTGACCCTGAGATACAGCCCTCCTCTCCCTGGATGTCTGTGTGGATATTTATGTTTATGCACTGACTTCACTAACTTTGTTTGCATTGCCTACTTCTGAGCCGCATCTTGAAAGCATCTCTTCAAAGAATGTTGTTCTTTAAGAGACCCCTGACTGCTTTAGACCGTTTTTGGCTTTTCCCTTTGCTCTGATTGACATGGAACTCCTTCTACATTTGTTCATTTGTTTAATCATGCACACTTCTGCCAATGCTGTTAAATGCTCATGCAGGTATATTCCTTGAATGTGTCTGTGTATATTAATGTATCAGATCTCACCCCCCCCCAGTCTCCATGATGCAGCAACAGTCTGCCACTCCACACTACTCCTCAGCCCAGGCTGGGGGCCAACACTATCAGGGACAGCAGGCCATGGGTATGATGGGTCAGAGCAGTCAAGGAAACAGTATGATGTCTCAGAGGCCAATGGGATCCTACCGTTCTTCACAGCAAGGTAGGTGGTAAGACTTCCTCTTGCCGGTTTGACATGGAAATTGGTTAGTTTGAGTGCTTAAAGACATATAGATTGATGTGTGACTGTACCTTGGGATAGTTAGGACTGAAATTGTCAACAGGTTTCCATTAAGTGAGGCTCTAGATGCCTATATTCCTTCAACTTTAAGAAGCCTACAGGCAGTGTGATTTATGTCACATTAAAGGTAGGGTAGGTAAGAATTGAGAAACCAGCTCGAGTGCGCTAGAATTTGAAACTACGCAGCTGAAAAAAATCTGCTCCTTCCTTCAGACTTCCTTACAGAGCCCCTCCTCCAACACACACGAACACGCATGACCAATGAGGGCACAAGATAAGTTTGTGCACGAGATGGAAGGCTGACAGGCAGGTAGGCCATCCAGTTATTTTAGCCGGGCCGGCTAAAAATAATTGGTCGTGCTTTTTACAGCGCCACGGCTTCCACAGATGAAATTTTTTTATGTATTTATTGTCAAAGCATTTAATGTATTCATTGCTTTCGGGATGTTAAGAGCATTCCATGGAATATAACAAAAGGTGTTTCTGAAGTGAATTACCCTACCCCACCTTTGAGTTCCTGTGAATCACTTAACTTTTGCTGCGTCAGCATGTGTCTAATAATAGCTCCACCCTATTCTGTTATGTCTTTTGAAGGGTGTAGACTTGGCACATAGTAACTGAGATGCTATAAAAAGGATGTGATACTGTTTCCAGGGCAACGACCACGATAGATTGTCCTCATTCACCCTGGTACATTATCCTTGCAAGACTGGGGGAAGAGTTTTCAGAGAGAACTTTGTTATGGAGTTGAGGTCTCCATAGTTTAGGTTTGCTTGGTTGTGGTCGCGTTGCCAGGGCCATTCTGTCATCCCTGGGCTCTGGGTCACATCTGGAATTATTTTTAAGATAGAAATTGTTAGTTGTTACAACTCATCACTGTATTTGGAAACATTTCAGCCAGTTCTGGTTTTCACGGCCTTTATCTTGTCCGTGGTTCTGATGCATCTTCAAGAGGGTTTTTGTTAGGTTGGTTTTTCTGACTTTGTTTGATGAAATTGAAAAGGAAAAGGAAAGATTGGAATCTGGAGTTTCTGCACACCACCACCGAGCAGAGATCAGATTCTCCCTGTGAACTGCCTTTCTCTAATCCTCATTTTCTCCTCTTAAATTACATATCATTTAAATGTGTCATGGAATTATTCATTGTAATCTCTCCCCTCTTTAATTATTGCCTCCTAAGATTGGGTTGGCACGTTATAGCTTCTTTTGTTTAAGAAACCACTGATAATAACCATTATCCTGCAGTACATAGAGTGTATGGTCATATTAATTCCCTTGATTTGGATCTACCCATAATAGCCTCATAACTAAAGTATTTCCAAGAAAGCTGGCCATAATGTCTGTTATGATCTTAAGTTATTCTTAATTCGCAGAGAACTAAAGTGCTTAAATGTCCTGTCACAGCCCGTCTCCAACTCAGCACTCAATTGGTCCAGCCGACTGTTTAACAAATCGTGGCGTCGCCTGTCTTGCAGGACCTGCATGGGACAAGAAGAGTTCTACGGAGAGCGGTATGGACACACTCAGTGCTCCAGCAAGCCCATAAACCGGCAATATTACCCTGATGGTAATCGTGCACATCCATAAACTTCATACACACAGCTTTCAAATACACAAAGCCACATTGTAGTTCAGGCCCTTTTATTAAAGCACTTATCTACATACCTGAGCCAGATTTACTGCAGTGCTGGTGCTTCAGCGCGTCCTCCCAGTCACAGTCTTTACCCTTGCTTTGGGAGTTGGAAAGTATTGCAAAAAAATGCAAAAGCCTGACATTGGTCTCAAATCTTTTTCCCCCAGTGTGTCTGTGTCCATACTGTCCCCTTTGGTGTGCCGAAACTTCAGAATTCAGAAAGTGCCATAGCAGTGTGTTGAGAACAAAGCACACACTTCCTCCAGGGCGTTCCTTTGTGCTTTGTGAATATTGAAGCGAGAAGCGTTGAAAATGTTGTCTGTGCTTGGATTTTTTTTCGTTGCACATGTATTATAAATGTTTTGGCCTCAATCTGCGAGTAATAATTTCCTGTCTCTATGTAAGTGGGTTTTACCTTTGCACAGGAGTTTTTGCATGTGTTGAACAGTTTTCTCTACAGGTCATGGCGAGTACTCGTATCAACAGTCTTCCTATGGGGAGCAAGGCTACGACAGATCCTTTGATGAATCTTCACAGCATTACTATGAAGGAGGTAGCAGTCTTTCATTCTGTAATTTTAAGCAATGCTTTCAAGATGTATTTCCCTCCACTCTCCCAAACTTAAATTGTCTAAATGTGTCTAACCGAATGAGCCCCAATCCATACGAAAAAATACATTACTAACACCTTTTGTATGCCTCCAGGAAACTCTCAATACAGTCAACAGCAGGCTCAGTATCAGCAGAGCTCTGGTCAGCAGCAGCCGTACAGCCAGCAGCAGTACTCCTCTCAACAAGGCTACAGTGGACAGCCACAGGGATACGGTTAGAACAACCCATACAGCCATAATGTGTGCATTTCAACGCACACAAACAATGAATAATTTAATTGATTACCCCTTTGCTACAGGTCCTGGCCAAGGTGGATCCTCCCAGTATTCTCAGTATCAGCAGGGTCAAAGCCAACAGTACAGCTCCTACCGCTCCTCCCAGGGAGGCCCTGGAGCCCAGACGCAGAGGCCCTATACCTACGAACAGGTACATAGACTTAGATCTCAGATTTTGTCGTTGCAACACTGACTAATACCCAGTTAACATATGAGAAAATATGTATATAAGTATTGAGTATTTTGGATGGAATTTAACAGTAAATGTTTTATTATTGAACAACAAAAATAGTGTTTCCTTTTAAATTCAACTATTTTATCAACTTTAAAACATGAGTACAGCTAATGCATGTAGAAATTACTGTGTAGCTTGAATATCATTTTGTGTCTCATTAATTACAGAAAGGCAAAGAGAAAGTGAACAACACAATGTATGAAATGCTTTCTAATCTCTGTATGAATCATTTTTTTCGTTGCAGGGTCAGTATGGAAATTATCAGCAATGAGGTTCCACCTTGTTTTTCTGCTAAAAGAGAGTGAAAAAAGAAACGGTTCTACAGGGTGTCGCTTGCTCAGCCGGATCAGGAGATCTGGCTGCATCAGATTAATTTTTCTCTCATTAATCATCTTTCTAGCCAAGAATACAAACTCAGTCAAATGTGATGCTTTCTTCATCTGTTTTGCTCCCTACAGTGGTCGTAAAAACAATGTAGTCCATTTGAACCTTTTATATGGATTAAATAGGGTACTAAAAGTAGCAGTAAGGAAATTCGACGAGCTGCAGCCAATCGCCTGTATAATTCTATTATTTTGCTGTCTATGCCTTTCACGTGTCTTTTAATGTTTATTGTATTTAACAAGCCTCTTGTTATTGATAAGTTTGGTGCGCAAAGCAGGCTTGTGAGACTGTGGTAAAAAAAAAAAAAAACTGATTAGCCTTGAATGAATTTTTCGTTGATATTTATCTTAAAGATTAAGTGCAGCTCTTGCTTTAATTCCTAGTTGAGACGCTGTTTTATCTCCTGCTAAAGGAAATGAATTTTATGAAGGTGAAAACGTTGGTCCTTAAACCTGACTTGATCAGGGAGTTTGTCTTTTAGTCCAACTGTGATGTGTTGCTGTGTGGTCTAACATTATGTGTTTTCACTATATACTTATGTCTTTCTGAGGTATTCGACACAGTAGTTAGCCAACTGATCCAGACCTAAAGGTGTGTATAAGTATCCATGATAGTCATACAGACTTGCGGCAGTAGTTTTGGTATTTATTTTGGGTGGCATTCCTCTAAACAGACTACAGTTATTGTATTGTATTGCGGAGTTTAGAGTTATTGTGATGCCAATCATTAATGATTTTACATAAAAACACATTGCCACTTTGTCTGCACTTTATTCTGCAGTGACAGTGTATGTATTAATAATAATAATAATAATGCATTTTATTTATATAGCGCTTTTCACGACTCAGTATTGTCAGCTGTTTTGTATTGTGCAATTCGGGCTCTTTTTAACGAATAATCCTCAAAAAGCCAAAGTAACACAGGAACAGAATGGTAACACATCCTGCACCTCTACTTTAAAAAGTGCAATACACTCAGACAGTTAGTCATGTTGAGGTTGCTTTTTATACTTTAATTCATTATTTGCATTATATTTTGAAAATCTTTGATGTCAAAGGTCTGGTTTGTCTAATGTTATGTTGCAGGTTTCAACTCGCATGTCATATTTAAGAACATTATTTCTGTAATCATATGACTTTTTGGACAGATGTGAACTTTATCACAAACATAAAACTTACTACTTCAACATACTTTTTCCAGTGAGCACTTTTATTAATATATTTTGTATTAGATGGAAAAACAAGTAACAGGGTTTTTAAGGTTCATTGCAGTATATTCTGTAGTAACTCAACTTATCTCAGATGGGTAAAATAACGTAACAGTTGCAGGGTTATTCAACAAAGGGTGAAACCTGGCTGTCACAGCTAAATAACTATGTAGCTGCCACTCAACAGGGACAATCACAGGCTTATATACTACAATGAATTTGTATCTGTGTTTTTCATTTGTATGTGAACTGAACATGTATGGCAAGTCTTTTGTAGTTCAATGCACTGATGTGGTTGAATGTGCGGTACGCCTTTTGTGTGTGTGTGTGTGTGGGGGGGGTGTGTGCGTGTGTAGGCGCGCGTGCGTGTGCGCGCGCGGCGTGTGTGCGTGAGTGTGTGTGAGAGGAAAACAGTGAGAGCGAAGTTTGGTGTGCATAATCCAAATATGAATGTTATGTTCTTATCTATTGTAAGTCTGCATTGCCTGATATTTTCTGCTGTCTTTTGTTACTGTTTGTTATATAAAAATAAACTGACATTCACCTTTTGATATTATTATTATTATTTACACTTTTCCGTCACCGAGAAATCTCTGCTAATATTAAATGAAAGATACACGAGTTAAAAATTATATAATTATTTGAATAATTATGTCATTTTAGTTATTTAGTTCTTTATTTTTTTGTATTTTGCAATAAAACAAAAGAGATGCAAAAGCACAGATTACCTTTAAAAGGATCCCCGCTAATTTTGTGAAGTATACACTTGTCTAAAAGTCTGTTTCATGTACACTGGCGAAGGCTAGCTCTGTAGCATTGACAATATTAAAATATCCACTTGTTTTCTTTCATTTTCATCCTGCCTACCATAACTCACACTCACTCCAGCACAGAAGGTGGCGTTACAGGGCTGAATCGCATTAGCAAAAGGGAACGGTATTTCACAATCGCGTAAACAAACTGTCCCTTCACGGGTTCCGTAGGTGGCAGTAGCGTACTCAGTATAAGCATGCTGTAGTTATTAGACGTGCCAAAACGATTATGAAATAATGTAAATCCATCGGGAATTAACTGTATAACGGAGCCAGTGGTAAACCGGATACTCTCTGGCAGAATGAACATTTGTTCTGCTGTGAGTGCTGTGTATTGAGGCAAAACGTGGTGACTTTGTGAAACCGTGGTTAGCCAACCCTTCTTTAGTATTGATATCTGTCTGTTGAATGGTACAATGTTGGCGACGCTGTCAAGACTTAGAAGCCCTAGACTTCTTTCTCCGGAAATATTTTTAGGATACATATTAGGACAAGAGGTGAGAAGTAAAAAGGTTAGCTTGTTAAGTCACAGTTTACCAGTATCCGCAGCGGTGAGGCAGAAAGTCATCGCTGGCTCCAGAGATGTCAGCTCCTCCTGTTCGCTGTGCGCCAAAGTCAGAGGGCAGCCGAAGAAGAGAGAGCTGTCTGAAAAGAAGCTGGTATGTGTTTGAGATAATGGTATACATTGTTCATAACCTAGGGATTTAAATTAACCTACAATAGGGATACCAACTGAGATAAATGAACAGTTATGGCATGGAGTCTGTCCACTACCTCATTATGTGAAATGAAAATGTTATTTGTCCCTCAAGTAGCCAATGAGTAAAATGTGTGAATGAAGACACAGATGGGAATATTTAAATGTTGAAATCCAAAACAATTACATCACAGGAATATATCGTATATCAAATGCCTTAATCTCTACTACATGTCTCACTAGATGATTATAAAAGAAACCTCTATCATGGACAGGTGTTAATTATATCCAGTCTTAGGTTAATTCTCTATGAAGATCAGCATTGTTAAACAATCCTTGTTAAAACATTACAAACAGAGAAATATTGTCTGTAATTAATGCTAGTGTGCTGTTGATGAATCACAGTTTGGATTACTCTCTTAAGTATTTTTTTATCTGGCCTACAGACCCGTTGTTTTGTAGACCATCGGCGTGTGAAGCTGATGGCTGGCTCTGGTGGCAGAGGAGTCTCCAGCTTTCACAGTGAGCCGCGGAAAGAGTGGGGGGGACCAGATGGAGGGAATGGAGGAGATGGGGGGAGCATCATTATGAAGGGTAAGTTTGGTGTGTGGTTCCAGGCACGAGACACTATTATATTTGCCATGTATTCTCTACAATTATCACATTCTGTCTCCAGACAACATATTCATTATTTTAAAATTAAGGACTACCCACTCTGCTGGCTGGAACATTGTTCAAATCATTGTTATCATCAACGCTATCTCACTCATAAAGCTTGGTCTATTCTTCATCATGCCCAAACTTGTTTCTGTCATTAATTTCTTTTTTATGTACTTCCAGCGGACAAGTTTGTCAAATCATTGGCACAAGTAGTTCCGATTTACAAAGGAGAAGATGGGCAACCAGGTGGCAGCAAGAACTGTTATGGCAAGAACGGGAGCTCATACTATATTTCTGTGAGTCCATCTATTTGATTATGAATTATATGTCAGTTATGAATGTAATTTAAGAAGACTTGTATAATGTTTCTACGATAAGCTAACTGTCTAACCATTGATGATGTTTCCTATTATTAAGGTACCTGTGGGCACCGTGGTAAAGGAAGAAGGAGAGGCACTGGCCGACCTTTCGGAGCACGGCCAGGAGTATCTGGCTGTATTTGGGGGAATTGGTGGGAAGGGGAATCGGTTCTTTCTGTCCAATGAGAATCGTGCACCAATGACGGCAACCCGAGGAATGCTGGGCCAGGAGAGGGTCCTTCAGCTGGAGCTCCGCACCATGGCCCATGCTGGACTGGTGAGGAAAAGCTGCTAATGTTTGAATTTTCATAGGCACATGTTGTTTTTCAACTCTAAAAATGTAATAAACTGACATTTGAAACATCTTTATCCCATCAGGTGGGATTTCCGAATGCTGGAAAATCATCATTGCTGAGAGCCATCTCCAACGCTAGGCCTGCTGTGGCTGCTTACCCTTTTACAACACTCAACCCACATGTAGGAATTGTCAATTACAGGGATCATGAGCAAGTTGCAGGTAGAGAGTGATTCATATTCGTTTTTTTAAAAACACTGTAGAAATGATTTAATAAGATTTAGCTTATTCTTCAGTGTAATATATATATGCTGCACTTTTACCCTTGTCCTGTGTAGTTGCTGACATCCCAGGCATCATTCGAGGAGCCCATCTGAATCGAGGCCTTGGCATTTCTTTTCTGCGCCACATAGAGCGCTGTCGTTTCCTACTCTATGTTTTGGACCTGTCTTCCCCAGAGCCCTGGACCCAGCTCGTGCACTTGCGTTATGAACTGGACCAGTATGAGCCGGGTCTGTCCCTGCGCCCTCAAGTCATCATAGCCAACAAAATGGACCTTCCTGAGGCCCGGGAGAAGCTAGAGACTCTAAAGAGCCACGTCTCCCAGCGGGTCATCCCTGTGTCGGCGCTCACAGGACAAAACACAGAAGAGCTCATCCTCCACCTCAGAGAGCTGTATGACGGATATCTCCAAGGAGAAGGTAGTGGGGAAGAGAAACCCAAAAGATGGTAGTAAAAATGAGTTTGTCTGATATTTTCACGATATATATATTTATACTTGAAGACATGGAATGCTTTTAAATTGCTTAATAAACACATCAACGAAACATAATTCAATGTCTGTGTTAGTTTGTCAATTACTTGCTGCTGTTTGATGAGTATACATAATTTATTTATATTTTCTGGAAAGATATAGCAGCTATATGCTACACAATAAAGTATTAAAATGAGAGAAGCCAGTACTCTGTTAAATGTTAGTATTAACAAATGCCTGTCTAGGGTCAGCCTGCTAAAACAAATAAGTTATACAAATTCAGTCTATGATAGGATGAGTGTGTGCATAGAAATGATTATGAGAAACAAACAGGAACACTGATTTCAGTTAACTTGAAAGCACCATGTCGTTTACATAATCTGGTCACTTTCTCAGTCATTACAAAACCACAATCATAGAGTACTCGACAAAGAAGATACAGATACATCTTTTTCCGTTTTACTTGATGCTCTTAAGTTTTTGTTGTCCTGTGTTTAAGCTTGTCAATGACAACTTAATTCCTAAATATACCAGCAGAGGGCATGCATCTTACACCCTTTTAAACAACTTTCTATGATTTTTTTTATTGAACCTTTTAGCAAATAATACTCTGTAGAGTCTACATGATGACATTGGTGGGCTGCCTCTGCTCTTAAATTGATTATCAGCCCACACAATCAAAAGGGTGCAGACGTGTATTTAATTTGCCAGCAGTCCTTTAGTAATGTGTGTATAAAGATAAAAATGCTTTCGGCAATGTATTATGACGTTGCCAGTAAAACCGGAATTTGTTTTAAAAAGAACCACATAGGGTAAAGATACTTTGTATTTTGATGTTGTACTATGCAGTAATATAGAACTCAGAGAAATTAAAACATTGTTTCCCCAAAAAGGAATTATTTCAGTGCCTTGCAAAAATATTCAGTGCCCTCCTTGGTGTTTTTTATTTATTTTTGCATTAAAACTTGTCATTTGAAACAATTGAATATGGATTTTATTTCAATAACACAATATAGACCACAAAGATGAAAAAAATGAAGCCCAGTAAAACATTTTGAAAAAATGTAAAACTTAAAAGTAGTAATCATTATTCACCGACTTTGAAGTCCCAACAATGACCTTCAGAATTAAATCAATGTCTAACTAAGTCCACCTGTATGCAATCTAAGTGTCACATTAGCTCTTACAGCTACATCATCTGTATATATGTTATCTGTATTTAGGCCCCACCAAACATGCAAACTGCATTGAGAAAATGAAGGTCCCCAAATAGATGGAAGGACAAAGCTTAGGGGAAGTATTGGCCTGGCAGAGATCAGAGTATCTGTCCATAGGACAACTTAATGCTCTACGAGTGGCAGATAAATGTATATTGATGAGAAGAAAATGAGAAAACTCATTTGGATTTTGGATGTTTACTTGGAAAAGTACTCTGACAATGAAAAATGTTTGGCCATCAGGGAAAACGCTTTGTCTAGCACAAACCCAATATCACTTATTACCCTTAGAACGCCCTCCCCACAGTGAAGCATGGTGCTGAACGCATCATGTTGTGAGGATGTTGTTCATAGGCAGCGACTGGGAAACTGGTCAGAATTAAAGGAATGATGACATTAAGAGATTTGAGGCTGGGACGGAGGTTCACAATGACCGAAAGCATACTGCTAAAACAACAATGGAGTTAAGATGAAACTTCAATCCCATTGAGTATCTGTGGTATGACTTAAAGAATGGTTATGAAAAGATGTATGCGAAAAAATCTTGTTGGATAGATGTGCCAAGCTTATGGAGACGTACAACAGAAGCTTGCACCTTTAATTGCTGTACAATGTGGCTTCACAGCTTATTGGCGTTTTGTGGTTATTACTTATGCACACAGATTTTTTCATTTATTTTTGTCATTATTTCCTGTTTGTTTCACAATTAAAAAAAAAAATGTTGCATCTTCAACGTGGTAGACATGCTGGGTACATCAAATTAATTGTGAAACAAACAGGAAATAATGACAAAAATAAATGAAAAAATCTNGCATTGACATCCTATGAGCCAAAAATCACTGCTCTTGTTCAAAACAAAAAATGTCCCTTCTCCCATTGAGAAAGTCAGCGATGACAAATCACAAATGAGGTGATAGTAAGCACCTAGTTTACTATAGTAGACGTGTAGTGTAGTATTCATTCATATGTTAGTTACCCGTATCCCTTGTTATGGGTTTGTGCAGTGAAGGGTTTGACAGTTCTCTCTGTATTCATTTAAATGCACTTTGTAATGTGTCTGGGTCAAATGTGACCAAAACGTATGATTTTTTTGTTATTACTTGAAAAGTGAAAAAATAGTATTGCTACAGTACTACCTCTTTGTGTTGCATTGGAGCTCTTTAGCTGTTTTCTTTGTATGTGAGGACATTTATTAAGACTGATATTATTGTATTCAGTAAATGCACTTTGTGATGTGCCTGGTTCAAAAAAAATAACCTGAATATTTGACTTCTAAAGTAAACAAATGTAATGCTACAACTGTGCACTTTTTTCAGATTCTGTTAAATGAATGCTAATTTGTTGTGTTTTTATGCACTTTTTGACGTACCTTTGTTAGATGAACAATGAATAAAAATTGCATGTTTTTCATCGCGGTAATATGTGTTGGTTTAAAATGTGTCACTACCCGCTTTTTACAGGCCGCTGAATGTCTGGCCCAGCTGAATTTTGTAGTTATAAAATCTGGCCCAACTGAATGTGTAATTGAATAGCCCTGCTGTACACTATAATGAAATAAAAAGATAAATAAAATAAAGCCACTCATTATGAAATCATCTACAATCAAATTACGTTTATATAATCATGTTCAAAATCATTTTATTACTCAGGTCATTATAACATCTTATAAAATCTTCCCATTTACATTCAAAATGACATAGTTAACAAGGAGCATTGAAATCTAAGCAAGAGTCAATGGTGTAACTGTGTCCGTCTCGTCCTGCCTGGCAAAGACCCAGTGATAAAGGGTTGCATATTATAGAAAATGTTTAAACAGTAAAAATATATAACATTAATTTAATACATTGCCACACCAAGTACTGCATTTACAATATATGTTGTCTTCATAGAGATATGCATGTCAACAGTTTGGGTCTCCATAGTGGTTATCAAGCTAACTGCCTTTAGAGTATTATGAAATCCAGTTATTCTTTAAATGAAAAAATTTAATTATTTAGATGTGCTTTCTGTTACATAGTTTAAACATGTATTTTATGTGTGTGTTTGCACTACTGTAAAGCACTTTGTAAGGTTGCTATAGGAAAGAAGTTATTTAAATAAAAATGATGAAAATTATTACATGGTTACATCAACAGTGTAAAGGTATAGTAACATAATAACTATTCTCACATATCTCTGACAAAAGTGTTACAGACTAAATATATAATATGCATTTCAGACACACACACACACACACACACACACACACACACACACACACACACATTGTGTACACACCCAGCTGCTTTTAAATGTCTTAGATTCCAGGCTGGAGTATAAAGTTCATGTGTGATCCTCTATTACACAGGCCCCGCCCCCTCTCAGGTAGGCTGCTGCCATGAGTTGCATTTAAACTGTAATCCAGGTGCATCCCAGTTTTAGTCTAAAAACCAAGGGATTAACAACACACAATCTCGATTCGCGATGGGGATAACACGCCCTAGGCTGTTCTTGATACTGGTAAGAATGTATCTTTTGCATTATTTCTGGACAGATTGGTTGAGAATATTTCAAACAATTATTACTTGATATTTACTTAAGCCTTTGATTCCAGCATGATGGACTGCCTTTATAAACATTTACTGTTTGTAAATATATATAACCAAGCGTTAAATGTTTTATTTATATGATAATATGATCAAAATGATACAGATATAATGTGGCTGGTTATCAAAAAACAGATTATTTAAAATTAAGTCAGTTTGTAAATGACAAATCAAATATTTATAAATATTTTAAAAGTCAATGCTGAAGGCACTGGTTGATTCTGCTAATATTATAGATTATTGATAGAATATAGAGCAGTGCTTTAACGACTGTTGTGTGTATAAATTAAGTGACTTATTTAACAATGTGTTAAGAGTTGTATGTGTTAGTAATCACAATCATGAATATACAAAATAATCCCAAATGTACTTAATCTTATGGAATGGAATGTTTTTCTCTAGTGTTTGCTAGTCCATAGTTCATCTTTAAAGATTCTGAAGCGACAAAAAAGAAACTGGATTATTGATTCCTTTACTATTCGAGAAGACCATGAAGGAGGTTTCCCATACGAGCTGGGCGCGGTGTGTATTTACCGAGAGTCATAATAAGTGGAAATGAATGGTATTATGTATGACAAGATCCCACCGTTCACTACTGTGCTGTTTTACTCCCCGCAGCTCCAGGTTGAAAATAAATTCAATTTTTTCAAGATACATGGTCAGGGTGTGGAAGAAGAACCCAAAAACATCTTAGAAATCAACGAAAATACAGGAATGCTTACTGTCCATGGCCCCGTCGACTACGAGGAGTTCAGAGTTTTAAAGGTTAAAAGGAATTTACTAAATTTGCATTGTTTAAATTATCTCCTGGATGTGAGTGTATGTGTTTGTGTGCCCTTGAAAGCATTTCATTATGTCACAATTTGTGCTATTGCATTACAGCTAACCTTTCAGGCCTATGATCAAGAAAAAAAGGAAATAGACACACAGCTTGGAGTTGAGATATTAATAATCGACGCAAATGACAACCCTCCAATGTTTGAGCCTGATAGGTATGAGGTTTCCATAGAAGAGTCAACACCACAAGGTAACTTGCTTGTCGCTTCTCAATCTGCAATCTTCACATATTATGGACAAATATTATACAAACTAAAACAAACTAATGCTTTCTTTTGATACTGCCAGGCACTAAATTCACTACCATCAAAGCAAACGACGACGACAGCACTGAGAACAACAGATTATTTGATTTCAAAATAATCTCAGTAATTCCTGACCCGTTTGACTTGGAGTTCTACCTAACGCAATTCGAATCAACTGCAACGGTTTCATTTAAAGGATGTCTGGACCATGAGGTGAGGAAACTCATTGCATAATTTGATAATTAACAAATCACAAATATTAAAAAAAAAAAAGGTTAATCTTGGAACTTTTATCTTCTTAAATGTGAAGGTTATGGCTAAATTATAATATATTTAATAATAATTGTTGGGTGTTTTGAACTGATCAGAAAGCCGATGCCTACATCATTAAAGTGGAGGCCAAAGACCGTGGAGAAAAAGTTCAGCTCTCCAGCTTCGCCACCATCATCATCAACATAGAAGATGGAAATAACCATCTACCTGTGATAACAGGACAATCAGTGAGCCATTATTTCTTTGATTCACCTTGATAAGAATATGGTTATAATACAACGGTACATTTTCACAATTAAAGTTTTATTTTCCTTTCCCAGGGTACAGGGAGAGTAAAAGAAGGGGAGGAAAATGTTCTTGTTAAACGTCTGCAAGTTACAGACCGAGACACCAAAGGTACATCGGCCTGGAGGGCCAAATATCAAATCAAAGGAGACGAAAACAGGAACTTCAAAATCACTACTGATCCTGAGACAAATGAAGGACTGCTGTATGTAGAAAAGGTATTTTTTGTGTGATCATCCTGATTTTTTATGAAACACAGTCGACATGTTTTTATTAGCACAGATAAAGTAACCAGTATCCAGTAGTTTTTCCATGGGGTAAGGTATTCAACATCCAATACATTAGGCTCTATCGTTGATAAATCACTTTTGATCACACTAAGCAGTAACATTACATTCTGAGTATGCTGCTGTGCCTTTAATTGCCCTTAGTTGATGAGATGAACTGCAGCAGTGCTAACAAAGAGAGCTAAAGAGGGTGAAACCTTTAGAAATGCATACTATTTGTTGGGATTCTTGTTTTTCAAGAAATTGACAACTATTAGTGACAAACTGTATGGCTGTCAGGTGACATGGCCTGAATTTCAAAAATTCCTTTCCTTTTTTTCTTTCTAACAGCCTCTGGACTATGAAGAAAGTCATGAAAAACACCTGAATATCAGTGTACAGAATGAAGTGCCATATTACTCATGCAAGGTGGAAAGAAGAAGCACCACTGGTCTTTGGAAAGTCAACACTATTGGCAGTAACACACTAACTCTGTCCACTACCAAAGTGACAGTGATTGTGGAGGATGTCAATGATCCTCCAATCTTTGACATGACTAACAAACACGTTACGGTGGCGGAAAATACCAAGGCGGGGCTCTACCTGGCGACATTTGCAGCTACGGATCCTGACGCTTCCAGTGCCAGCACAATTGTGTAAGTTATGAATTGACCGTCTCACGTGACTACAATTATTTGGTCAACAAGTAACTCGCAAAGGCCCGATTGTGTGTTTCAGATACACAAAAGGAGACGACCCAGCTGATTGGGTAACAGTGGACCCCAAGACTGGAAATATAACCACAACCAAGATAATCGACAGAGAGTCCCACTTTGTGAAAGACAATACGTATAAGGTCACAACATATGCTGCTGACAATGGTATGACCTTCAGGAATAATTATATTGTGTTTGTTCTTATTTAAAATGTCTTCACTAATGAAAATGTACATGTGTTTTGGTCACCAGGTCTTCCTCCAATGACAGGCACTGCAACCCTAAACATCCATATTACCGATGAAAACGACAATGTGCCACAGTTGACTGAGACAACATTGGACATTTGCCAATCTGATGGACTCTCTCAGGCCAACATCACTGCCTTCGACCTTGATCAAGACCCCTTTGGTGGACCTTTCTCATTCAAGCTCCAGGAAAAAGAGAATGGCAAGTGGAAGATTGACCCTACACAAGGTTAGAAAATAACGACAGTTTTGAAAATAAACCTCTATATCCTTTTGAACCGAAAGGCTAAATGAATTGCCAATATAAAAATGAATGTTTTATGTACAGGGTATACAACCAAACTGGTGAAGGAGCGCACAGTTCATTCTGGAGAGTACGATTTGGTGCTGAAGGTATCTGGCCTCCAGGGCGAGGAAGCAGTTTACAATCTGTCAGTTATTGTGTGTAACTGTGTTGACATAACGAAGCCAAATTGCCGCATCCGCAAAGCTAAGGGCTCCGGAGTAGGAGGAGGAGCGCTTGGGATCATATTTCTCAGCATGCTACTGCTTTCAGGTAGGAAACGTGTCTGAAACAACAATATGTAAAGATTCCCTTTAGTTCAAATGTGGAAGAAAAATATTTCACAGTAAAGTCATTTAGGACATAAACGTATATGCATTGATCTGTATGTGTGTGGTCTTTGTCTCCCAGCTGTGCTACTCTTGATGATTCTGCTGAAGTGTAAGAATGAGCACAAACCAATGCCAGATGATAAGGATTCAGGTTCAGGACATCTGATAACGAGTAACATTGAAAAACCCGGAACTGATTGCTACGTAAATACATTTTTTGCATAATAAACCTGAACTTTATTACCTCCCCTCATTCTTCAGTGATGTACAAACTTTAATTATGGAAAAATAACTGTAACTTGTTGCAAAGAAAAAACGTTTTTTTAACTTTCAACAGGTGGAATTGGGTCACGGTCGCAAAGACATCAAATTACCAAGAAGGCCTTCAAAGAGAAAGCCAGTAAGTGAAGAACAAGTATACCTACATTTAATAACAGGCTTATGAAACACTTGTGTTGTTATATTCATGACAAATGATCACAAATTATTTTCATTTGTTAACATTAGGTCATTATTACCTGACTTGAACTTTTTTTTTTGCAGTCAATAGACACGGGAGGCCCGTATACAAACCGAAAGGAAAGGGACCAATGGGTCTACAGGGTACAGACATTTATTATTATTATTATTATTATTATTATTATTATTATTATTATTAAAGGATGTATCCCAGAGTCAATAAATCCAACGAAAAGACCAAAACCAGCAACGAAGTGCCATAGAACTCCATTGTTACTATTAAAAATGCATCAAATGAGCTTGGGGCTTAAAGTCACTCACTCACACACTCTTGGTTTTAGTCATTTCATTTTTGTTGACAACCAGAACAAATAGCCAGCCCTTTGTTGTGTAATGAAAAATGGACAATGGATTGATAATGACAATTATCATAAATTGACATGGTTTTTTATTTCCAGTTGAAAATGGAGCAAAGATATCAACGTTGGTGTTCTTGGCGCAAGGTACTATTATTATTGTTATTGTTATTGTTATTGTTATTATTATTATTATTATTATTATTATTATTATTATTTAGTAGTAGTAGTAGTTGTAGAATTATTAAGAATTTAACTGTGTCGAAACATGTTCCGGGAAATGTTCCATTATTTATATCTGATGTTATTCAGAACTGAAATCACATGATTTACTTCTGATTTCCAGGCTTGGGTTCTCCACGGCGGATCTTCTGCAGACCAAGAGATTAGTGTGATGCAACATACAATGATACTCAAAGTACTACAAGATGTAAGAAATGAATTGAATCAATTGTTTAAAGTTCTTGACATTGTGTTTCTTTTCAATAATGTTTTCTCCCCTTTGTCTTCTGCATTCTGTAGAAGCTGTATGCCCTCAGCGCACCAGAAGAGGAGCTGGGTGATTATGATCCTCATAATTACACTGAGGAGGGAGACGAAAAACACAACTTTGATCTTGATGCCATCTCCATCCCTGATATTCCCTTTGACCCAGAACTTGACCTGGACCTGGATTTAAGGTTTGATACGCTGGCCTCAATCTCCATGTTGAGTAAGAGACCATGCCCGCAGTACAAAACCTGAGCCTCAACGTTTTGAGAAGCAACAAAGTTTCAAGTGGAAAGTCTAAAATGAACACTCCATCATACCTGATTTTTTTTTTTTTATCAAGTTAGTAATCCTAGATAATAATTGTGTATGTTTGGAGGGGCAAAAAGGAAAACTGTTACAATTATTGTGGGAATGGACAGAATCGGCTGATTTTGTGAAATAAGGTTTGTATAACTTCATTGCTTACAACAGGAGCTTTCTTAACTAATATTATTTTGGGATTTGAAAATTATTACTTTTTTGTTCTTTCATACAAGCAATGTTCATGGCAGATAGGAAATGTACAGTGTTTTTGAAAGGATTGGAAAGCATGAAATAAGGTCTATTATACAAATAGAAAAAACGTTTTTAACTCTTCGAATAAATGGGAAAAACCTTTAGCTTCTGATTTCATCATGCTCTTTCAAAGTCAGACATTAGGTTGGGATAGTGTCATAAGGATGACAGTGGGATTTGAATGTACTATTTATAATACAGGGGACTATATCTCAGGAGGTTATGAAAGCTCTTAAAGCAATGGTTGAATATATGAGAATGTTGAGTGGATACAACATGCAGTGCATGCAGTGCAGGGATAATGCTGCCTATCATATTTATTTTCAGAAATGTTTTGTTTGTTTAGCCTTTAAACCTGTAGTTCCTTCAATTTATTTTTGAATAATATGCTAAACCTTACCTTATCAGATGTTTAATGTGATTAGTGTTTTGAAATAGATAAATAAAAATATATCAGTTTTACTGCTATAGACACCAACTTTCACCCTACATAACTTTCTGTCAATGTTGTGCAACTTGTTTTCAGGAACTTTACAGTGTGTCTCAGATAAAATGTTGCTCTGAGATTGAAAGTCATTGAAATATAGGCTAATGTCTTGGTTTGTGGCAGGGTCATGGTAGACAGAGATACTAACTCAGTATGTATACATAAAGCACTCCCAAAGAAGTACGATGATTTATGATGCTATCTCATGCACCCTGATTCCATGAAACTATCAGTCAAGAATTGCAATCTCGTCATACCGGTTTTGTTTTTGATACCTGTGATGGTGTGCGGTTTCATGTGAACATGCCAAGAAAGAAATGCTCAGTAGTTGCAGCTGTTTCCAAAACAAGCTCAGCTAGCATAACCCCAAGTTGATAAGCTATTGCACTTAAGATACAGAAACTTTTTCTCAAGAGTTGCTAAACCTATGTAAAATGAACCATACACATCTTAGTGATCCTTGGAAATGTTTGATAACAACCACAATTATTATTAGATGAGAATAGGTAATTTAAAAAATGCATTATACACATGAAATGAGTGCACCTATATGTGCCTAATGATGACAGTCCACACCGTTTCCAGACTGTGATGCTGTTGAAGGGAGTCTCATAGGATTACTGCCTATTTATCACTCTCCTCATCATTGTTTTTCACACATGCCTCGCAAAAGAGAGAGTGGGATCAGATTTCATAATCTAAAGCCACACCCAGAAGAACAAGATAATCAGCTTTGTAGACATATGGCCAGAACAGCTCTCTCAAGTTAAGAGGGCTGTCATGCTGTTTAATGTGCAAACAAAGCAGTCATGTAAGTTCAACCAAAAGAAAAGATATGACACAACATCCTTTAAGACAACATCAGGACATCCTGCTTTAAAAAAAGCAAGAGACCTCAACCGTAGCTGGCATATAATGAAGCTTTTACCTCTTATGTATTTTTATTCTCCAACGTTGCTATTCATTAACCTTCCCCTCCATCCACCTTAAGTCTGACTGCTTTGTCTCAGCTCTTCTATCCACTCTCATTTATTATTTCAGTTCTTCAATACACATTTTAACCAGATTGCATTGATGTACAGGGCCTTAAAGAAAAGACTGTTATTTATTTTGGAGTGATTGTATTATTTGATGTACCCAGCATGTCTACCACGTTGAAGATGCAACATTTTTTTTTTTAATTGTGAAACAAACAGGAAATAATGACAAATGAAAAAATCTGTGTGCATAAGTAATAACCACAAAACGCCAATAAGCTGTGAAGCCACATTGTACAGCAATTAAAGGTGCAAGCTTCTTTTGTACGTCTCCATAAGCTTGGCACATCTATTGAAGTATTATTTGAGTTATTTGAAGTATTAAAGTAACGTGTTATGGCAGGAAAGTTCAATCTGGTATATTCATTTTAATGTCACCTTATATAGAATGTGTGTTAAACTTGTGATTTCTGCATTGAGTGACTTCTGCCTAGCAGATACCAAGAAGAGGCCCCTAGGGTCTCTCTGTTAATTATCAATAGTCCTTGCAATTAACAGGGGAATTCCCGGATACATTTTCAGATAATGTAGTTAAAGTCTTGTAGAATTAATGTTTATCTCCTACACATCCTGCAGGCCTTGAGACTTGGGTCACCCAGCAGTAACCAAAATAAACGTCCTTTTGAGCTTATCAATAAAATGTATTCATTCCTAGTAAGCTGACTTTGGGGTGAAGGGAA
>NW_011354867.1:0-3363 GCF_000735185.1 Notothenia coriiceps
TTTTAAGTCCATGATCATAGTTGAGTTCAATGGCTTGTTTTTTTCCCTTTGGCAGTCTCCTGTATTCACGGATTATGACTGAAAGCCAAAGCATGCTGTGGCTTTTTTTTTATAACATGTGTACACATCCAACACATTTGCCTACATTTGATTGTTCCTATGAAAATAATATGAGTGAACCATTGAGTGGATTATATAATACTTTTTTTGACAGCAAGATAACCAATTTTGTTTGACAATGTAAAGTAAGCTAAGCCAACCTAGCTAGCTTGCATTTCTGAAGCGGTATTTGCAGCTGTTTGGTTGTTTGGTGGAACTGTAAACAATTTTGAGTTTAGTTAGATTTACACCTAAAATGTGCTGCTTTTTCGATCAGAGAGCGATCAGGTACAGATACAATATTATAGTTATTGGTTGCTTTTGGCATGTAAAAAGTATTAGAACAGATATAAATAAACATTTAAAAAACATTACCTTTTAATTTGTTTAAATGAGTCAATACGAATGTTAGGCTGCGTGCTATAAAATGTGAGTACTTAAAATGCCTTCTCTTTTCACTCAAATCGTTTGAGGTATTCTCCATATACAGTCTATGGTATGTTCTGCTCTGATTGAACTACTCTTCTGTCGGCAGGTAATGGCCTCACCATTAACCTCTTGCTTAATGAACATCTGTAAAGCATGCTAGCACTCGCCAGGTCAGGCTTTCCTCAGGAAAACACACACATCTTCACTACGGGTTTCTTCAGGCATTATGTGACGAGAGAGAAATATTAACCCTAACTTTCTTTAAAGTGGATCTATCATGCTATATTTGAATAATATATTGTAGGGCCATACCTATATAAAACATGTCTGTGAAGTTTTCTTTTCAAAATACCAAACAGATCATGCATTTTAGCCATGCCTCATTTCGTTCTATTTGCTCTATTCCAGCCCTGTCTTCACAAGGGCTGATTATGTGGCAAATGAACTGCAGCTGACCACGCCCCCCTGCAGAGAGGGGGGTGAGGCAAGAGCATCATGTTACCATGCTGTTACCATGCTGTTACCATGCCACGCAACCTCTCATTCCCCTGATAGGTGGAGAGTTGCCCATATAGGCGGAGCACCCCGTTGCTGACGTCAGAACAATTTCAAATCTGTATCAGATCCGTTGCAGCCCCGTTTTTAGAGATTTGGGTACGGAGGAAAATAGAGAGGGTTGTGTTTTCTGACACTTGGTGAGTTCCCTGACACACCGGGGACACATATTTATGTATAAAAGACGTACAAAGGTTCATTTTGCATGATAGGTGAAGACTCTCGAGATCGCGGACTTCCACCAATGCTTTTTTCATGAACAATTTTCCCCGTGATTCGGATCTGCTCTGAAATGTAAGTCGTTCTTCCTTGCCCTATGCCGAAACTAGGCCAGTATTTGTTCCATAATCCTACAAAAAGACAAAAAAACAACCAAACCAACAACTCAAGACGCGCTTCAGTCTGTTTTTCTTTTTTAGAGTTTAAAAGCTACTATCCTAGATGAATAGGCGTTCACAAAACATTTTAGCAAACTCCAATATATTGTTTGATATTTTAACGTTACTAAAACTACTGGATTTTTTAAAAAGGATTTTCATTAACCTTCAGAGTTTTTGCTAATTTCAGCATATTTTAATGTCTATACGTGTATGCAGAGTGTGTGTGTGTTTGTATTAATAATCTATGCAGTGGAGCGTTTTGTAATACGTGTGATGCATTATTCATTGATAAGAGATGGGATGCTCTTTCATTAGTCAAACCAATAGGGATGCTGCTCTGGACACACCTGCTATTACACTGCTCAGTGATTCACACACTTTGTGTGTGCCTGTGTGTGGTTGTCATTGTGAGTATATGATTTATATAATTGTGTCTTTAACTATGCAATGTATAATATGAAATATAAATATATGCGCTGTGTTTGCTACTGCGTATATGATGATTCAGCAGCCTACTTTCATTAGGGCTTCTGTATTAACTGTTGTGGATAGAGAGAAGGCTATGTTTACGTTGAAGTCCATGTTTAATGTAATGTCTGGAAACAGGGATTTAAAATCCAAACACACACTGCTGAATGTAGTCTGTGAACATTGAGAGTAAATGCAATCTGAACTTCCATCCGGATGCAATCATAAAGAAATAGGTTATGAAACATTTCCAGGGTAACCATCTTATTTCAGGTGACAGAGATTCTTTGTGACGGTCTTTATGAACCACTTCTTCTCTTTTTCTGTTTCTCTCCTGTAGCATAATATGTCCTTTGTTTGGTCTGGCTGGAGATTAACTTGCTATTGGTTGCTGAGGTCCATAACACTTGATCCATCAGCGGACTGTTTGCCAAAGGCTTCTGCTCCCTGTGGGGTGGAGCAGAGGAAGAGAGTGTATGCATGTGTGCTTTCTCTCTCATGCACCTTTTATACGCGCATTTTTGTGGGTCTGTTAGTGTCTCAGGGTGTCTGTGTGTGTCTTCATGGTTCATCCAGGGTGTATTTCAGACAGTCAGGGTGTGTGAGGAAATTGTGTGTGTCTTTCATAAATGCAGGATTGCCCTGTCACCCCTCTCTGCACAAAGACAAACAGGCAAGAGTTCAGTCTAACTTAATGAAACACACACACACACACACACACACACACACACACACACACTAGGGGTTTCACCAACTAATCGACTAGTCGACTAGTCGACTACCTTTACCACTAGGCGGCGCTGTAAGCCCTAGTCAACTAGTCGTGAAAAAAATTGAGGTAAACGAGGTGCTGCAAAATGCTCCAAAACACGTCCGACATTCTTATGTATGGCAGTACTTCAACGAAGATGTAACCAACTCCACAGTGAAGTGTCAGTTGTGTACAGCTGTACTGAAGTACAATACAAATGCATCTGCTATGCGCAACCATCTGAAGATGAGACACCCGCTGCCGACAGCTAGCACTAGCAGTAATGCTAGCACCAGTGAGCAACGGACCGGCGTCAGCACTGAACAGAGGCAAACGAACAGCAAGAAAACACGGGTCAACAGTGATGCGGATGATGAGCTACGGGATTACTGCCAGCGGACACCGCATATCCCCACAATGGATAATCCACTGGAGTGGTGGGCAGAAAACGTGCACCGCTTCCCCCGCTTTCGAGGAGCTACCTGGCTATTCCAGCCACAAGCACCCCGAGTGAGAGGGTTTTTTCCCTGGCAGGCAACACTGTCACCCGAAAGCGGTCAAGCCTCCTTCCCTCACATGTCGATGCGTTGGTGTTCAAACCAAACCAAAAATATGGAAAGGTGGACGTTATCGTGGAGGACAGCGAATAAAGTGTTGCGCACTGGATTTACGTGGCATTTA
>NW_011354868.1:0-825 GCF_000735185.1 Notothenia coriiceps
TCTTGCAATACAATGCTTGCTCAACAAGGTGGTATACATGGCTAATGACCAGATAGCCGCAATTGTAATTGGTGTCATTTAAGGAAATGTTAAACTATAGATTATACAACTATGCTATTGGATTTGTCAGACTTTATGATATGAAAACCACATTTATTTTAATCAAATCCAACATATATTTAATTATATAAGCACCAATGTGGTATGCTATCTTGTGTCATGTTTTCATTGGGTGCACCAGAGGAGCATGTATCTGGTCATTGCATATCCATACTGTAAAGATATTAAGGAGGGAGGGATTTACTGACTCATACATTATGTAGGAAATTGTATGATTGTTTAGCCTTTGAATACAGTCAACAGTCAGTAAAACTCAACATCCCTAAGCCTTCTATAGCTCCTGTGTGATGAATTACTGTCACACAGTTTCACAAAGACAGACAGCAACAGTATGAGTCACTATCAGCACCAAGCATCAAAGCATATGCAGGTAGAGCAGCGCAAGCATGTGGATATACACAGTTAGTGGGGAGGTGATCCTAAAGCTAACCTAATTAACGTTTTTCGCAAACAAACTGTGTGTTGGGCAATCAAACCTGCACAACAAGAATGCAGCTTCACAACTTTCAGATGGATTTAAGTGATAACAAGAAAAAAATGGTTGCACACACCAAAGAACATGTGATGTCACTGTGAAGTGCAAACTAATGCAACACTCTGGGGCAAGTGAAAGGGTCGTCAGCGTTACCCACCTGTCGGTGGAGAAACCTCCAGGGTAATCTCAGGTAGGGGCATGGCACCGTTACTCTCTGGGGTAACACTTTC
>NW_011354869.1:0-2336 GCF_000735185.1 Notothenia coriiceps
CGACTTTTTACTTTGACTTCTTACATTTTGAACACAAATACCTGTACTTTCTACTTCTTACATGTTGAACACAAATACCTGTACTTTCTACTTCCTACATGTTGAACACAAATACCTGTACTTTCTACTTCTCTCATTTTCCAAACAGGCTGGTTCCTTTAGTTTGAATGTGTGTTTGGTGGCGTGATCATTATTATTTAGAGTCATTGCGTGCCTATTGATTTGAACACGATCCGTGTATCCATCATTTCCTGGTCTTCTCTAAAGAAGAGGGACCAATGAAAACGTTGTCATGTTGCCGTTGTTCAGCATGGAAACATTCATTAGCTAACAATGACATTATTGTTCTATTAATATAAAGGGAGGTCAGGTACTCTTTAAAACAGCTGCTAGTTATGGGTACTTTTTACTGAAGTACATTTCAAAGCCTCTTTACTTTGACTTGAGTAAAGAAGTTTAGTCAGTACTTCTACTTTTACCAGAGTATTTTTAAACACGAGTATCTGTACTTCTACTTGAGTAAACGATGTGTGTACTCTTGCCATCTCTGGATTCTAAAATGTGAAAATACTTTGTGTAAAAGTCCTCCATTCAAAACCTTCCTTAGCATCACATTTAAATTAAAGTACCTAAAGTAAAAGTACTTGTTATGTGTAATGAGCCATTTCAGAATCATATATATTGAACGCCTGGATTATGAATGCAATAATGTGTTCATCACAGCTGGTATTACTTGATTTATTATTTGTATTTGCTAATAATATGAGTTTATATATAGTGTACTAACTAAAGCTGTCAAATAATTGTACTGTAGTAAAAAGTACTATAACAGCGTCTGAAGTGCCTGAAGTGTGGAGTAGTAGTATAAAAGGTATAGCATTAAATGGAAATAAAGTACCTTCAAATCGTACTTGACTCATTCCTTCTTTGGCTATCTTCTTCATTTCTTTCGGCACACTACACGTGACCTCGAGTGGACATTAAAAAGGACTCAAAAGGAAAATGGATAAAATCACGATCAAGGAATCTATTTAAAAAATCTAACAGGATCTCATTTAGCGGGGAGACACCGGCATACAAAGCCAAAGGATTGCTTTAGTTGCAACAACTTGAACAGGTGTGCCCCCCCCCGCCCTTTAAATCCAGGATATTTATAGCTGCACAAAGTGGGCCAAGTTTCAAACTAAAGAGCCTATTTCTAAACTGAAGGAGTCAGCCCCTATCCTCTGAGCCTCTGACGGCTGCTACATTCACAACTGTCCCTCTGCATTCTGTGTAGAGACACATAAAAGGCTTAAACAATAATAAAATACACCATAAAATGAAAAGGAAGAGGAAATAAACATCATACAAGTACATAAAAAGATCACAATGCAATTGACGATGACCTAATATAATCGTTTTTAAGGTTTTTAGTGTATTGTGAGTTGTGTACTTGTATGAGATGTATTTTCTCTTTCATTTCATTCATGGTATTATATTTAAGCCTTTTCTGTGTCTCTAAAATACTTTTTTTAAATCTACTAACAGTTCATAATATAAGAGGAAATTCCTATTCTGTTATTAAACAATTGCAGAGGTAGAAGGATTCCTACGAGCCTTCACTTAAAGTGGACCTATCATGCTATATTTGAAACATATATTGTGGGGCCATACCTATAAAAAACATGTCTGTGAAGTTTTTTGCTTAAAATACCAAACAGTTCACCCACTGTAGCCATGCCACATACTGCTCAAACCCCTCTTTTGCAGCCCTGTTAGAGAAACACGGATTTTGGGTCCTTAGCTTGAAAGAAGAGGAGGCGGAGCTAATGCCTGATCAGAATTCTTCCAGAGATAAAGTTAAATTCTGCTGTGATAAAACGCCATCCTGTTCTAAACCACATCAAGGATTATTTCTGAAACAGTATGGAGCTCAAATGCTTTTTCTCTTGCGGGTTTATCACAAGGTGAGTTCTTTTTTTAATTTCCTGCTTTTTAAACACATGTGTCCTCCAGTACAGGTTAGCTCTGAGTGTTAGCGAGGCTTGCTAATGTAAACAAAGACGAGATTACGTCCAAAACACGTCAGGCATTGTTTCTGATAGCAACTTTCTGTGGGTCCGCCGCCGATTTGACGTCAGATCGGCAACAAATCTGTACCTGCTCGTTGTACCCCTGTTTTTAAAAGATTTGGGTACGGAGGAAAAGAGAAGGTTTTATTTTCTGACGCTGCGTGAGTTCCCCGACGCACCGTATATTATATATTATATATTATATTTGTGTATAAAACACATCAAAAAGTGCATTTTGCATGATAGGTCCCCTTTAAATAAAAGTAGAAGTACTATGATCCT
>NW_011354870.1:0-275 GCF_000735185.1 Notothenia coriiceps
CTGCTAAAGACCGGGCAAAGCAGTACCCCGATGTCTTTCACGAAAGTGGAGGGAAACTATTCTGCACCCCGTGCAACTGTGTGTTGAAGCATAAGAGAAAGTCGACTGTGACGACCCACTTTGATTCATTCAAACATTCGAAAATGCTTTCTGCTGCTGCGGACAAGAAAGCCAAACAACTCACGTTCACCGAGGCATCAACCTCCAAAACGCTTTCGAGGGCTACAAGAAACGAAGTGAGTACAAGATTGAAGCTGGTCAGATAACGAACGAGT
>NW_011354870.1:388-9763 GCF_000735185.1 Notothenia coriiceps
GAATCAAGATAGTCTTGAGAAATCAAGACTACTTGATTCGGTTTGTTGAAGTGCGGCATATGACGGTTGGACTTCAGGGGGCCGGCCTTCAGGCCTCAACCCCCCTGACCGAAGTCATCTTCGACGACCCTCAGGGTCGTCGAGATGACTTCGGAAGCTCATTTAGAAGGTTTGCGGCTGTGGAGAGTAGAGGTGGCGAGTGCACAAAATAAAAACACAACGGTATTTAATCAGAGAGGACGTAAAGACGCTACCGATTACGATTATTACGATTACGGTCCTATTATTTTACTGCCGAAGTGTTTTGAAAAAAACTCAAAATGCCCCGCACCAAACGTTAGGCGGGTCGGGTTAGTCTTTATCCTTGGAAAAAGAGGGGGTGCTTTCAGGGACGGAGATTTCGTCCCTGGGCCTTTTCAGCCATTTTTCCAAGAGTACTTGATTAAAATCAAGCGCCGAGAAAACCACACTTGCCGCTGTAAACGCCTTGATATAGCCCTTTGATTTCACCCTTTTCATGACCGCCACACTTCCGCCGGAACACACACACACTGTCTTCTCTCTCACACTAATTTTTATCCCCGGGTTAACGAAAAATGTTATTTATTTCGTAACTTACACAAAATTAAAACTATCCGTTTCCCCAAATTGCAATCACCGTCCAACACACACTCTCTCTTATTATTCTCCGTCGGGTGTATAAATTTTTTTTTAGATAATAAAAAGCCGTTGAAAGGAATATAAAGCGTTGAAGGGCGTTAAAGTGAAAAAAACCGTATTTTAGTGTATTTTTGCCGGACGTACAAATTAGCCCGTATTTAGTTCCTAAAATCGGCCGCTTATTAGTTCCTAAGAAACGGGCCGCAAAAAGACCTCCCAGATAGTATGGACTTGCGTCGGGTGTAACCGTTACGTTCTTCAAGAGTATACAATTGATACTTGCTGTCCAATGACCCTGACCACGTCGGTCCGGCTAACCAAGGTGTTGGTAGCTCGGACTTTCTTCGCGAATGAAACGTACCGCTTTAACGAGTTTTGGTGTCTTCATAAATTAAAACCGGAAGGTTCCGGCCCATCCGGATTCGCTCACGTTTGTCTGACGACAAGCCGATGAGGATAGGGGTGGCGTGCAAGTCGAACCGCGACGTTGGCCGGACGCCCTGGTACGTATCACACACCGATAAAATAGACCTGTTGGGTATTAGTACCGGTACTAAGGTCCCTTTACTCGGTTACAAAGTGTGGGTCGGTTAACTAGGATGTGGATTGTCTACAACCCAACTTTTATTCTAACCGCCAAGTTTACCTTCCTTTCTCGAACACACACACACACACACACACACACACACACACACACACACACACACTTCTCCGCCTCATTCTGTTT
Organism: Notothenia coriiceps; assembly: GCF_000735185.1. Classification (NCBI taxonomy): domain Eukaryota; kingdom Metazoa; phylum Chordata; class Actinopteri; order Perciformes; family Nototheniidae; genus Notothenia; species Notothenia coriiceps. The sequence continues at coordinate 1,776 of NW_011354870.1, forward strand.
TCATTTACTCGTTCGTTATCTGACCAGCTTCAATCTTGTAGGCTACTCAATTCGTTTCTTGTAGCCCTCAAAAGGGTTTTGGAGGTTGATGCCTCGGTGAACGTGAGTTGTTTGGCTTTCTTGTCCGCAGCAGCAGAAAGCATTTTCGAAAGTTTGAATGAATCAAAGTGGCTCGTCACCGTCGATTTTCTCTTATGCTCCAACACACAGTTGCACGGGGTGCAGAATAGTTTCCCCCCACTTTCGTGAAAGACATCGGGGTACTGCTTTGCCCGGTCTTTAGCAGAAATGTTCGTCGGTAAATGAGATGGATCAGATTCTTTCATCTTGGTGTTTTCTCTCTCGTGTGAGTTCCACACGTTCACTCTACGTGTTGTTTACCTTCTGTGATGCGCGAGCTGATGACGTCGCGTCATCATCATCACTACTTCACGTCAAGACGAGTTAACTTTTTTTTCTTCTCAACTTTGTGTGGAAAAATGCGGGGATTATGCGGCCTTTTGATAAATATGCGGCCTTTTAAAAATCTGCGCCATTTTGCTGATTATGCGGTAAATTCTGCGATCGCAGAATCGCGTTTTTCTAGAGGGTCTAGAGCACTGCAGTTGAACTCAATTTAGGAATTAGTGACTGAGAAGAATATTTCTGATACAACAATAAAACTGTGAAATTGACTATGTTGTTACATTTTAATGCTCTGAAAACGTATCTGAATTTAACAGCAACACATGACTAGTATTAGCAACCTCTGAAATATCCAAATCAACCAAAGAGTAGCTCCTGCAGTAGATTTATACTTTCTAGCAATATAAATGACATGCTATATTCTAACTCTTCTACCTTTAAACCACCTAGTAAAGTCTTGCTATTCTGTATATAATATACAGCATGGTAAGAGCTAAGTAAGGACCAGGTGTGTACAGCAGATATTTGAGAAACAAGTGGTTAAAGAGACTAAAGAAAAATAAAGCGGTCCCCAAACTTTTCCCTGCCTTACCTGACCTAATTACTCTGTGGCTGCTGCAGCAATACTTTATCTTTGGAGTCCGACTTCAAATTCCTCCGTTACTCTCAACGTGGTGTTTTTTAAATATTCCGTTTTGTGCAGCTTCTTGGTTGTAGCCCTCCACTGCTGAAAAGTGGGAAGAGGGTGGTTCTTTCTTCGCTTTGGTTTGGTAAGAGAATAAAAATAACTCCTGCCAGGCTTTCTTTCTCTACAACTGTGAAGATATGATAGGTACAACTCTGAGTCCTGGGGAAGTCTTCTATGTGAGAAGTAAACAAGATCTGCCTGACCCGCACACAAGAGGAGCAATGATGTAACTAGTGGCGAGCCGTCAGGGCCTTCTAGGCCCTCTCTGAGGGCCTAAGCTATTCTAAAAAATAATATTTGAAAACATAAAAAAAACTAATAATAATAATATATATATAAAAAAAAAAAAAAGATTTTAGTCATATTTTTCATTAGTTTTACCAACAATTATTTGATTTAATTGTATTTAAAGTGACATTTCAAAATAAATAAATGATTTGCCTTGCCTGTTCAGTTTCTGTTGGAATGTGAAGGGTTAAACGAAAGAATCTCGCCTGGCCCTCTCTGCGAGTTACTGTCCTGCTGTAAATTCACAGAGGGCCCGCTATAGTAACTCAATGAGAGAGTAATGTCAAATGACAGTACAATTGACCAATCATATCTTCCCTCTAATTGGGCTTTATTTTCGCGGACTTTATGATAAGTTCCGCCCGCTGTGAAGTTTATGCATGTGTATAAAGTGGTGCAGTGACGCGTCCTAAAACCCGGGAGTGAGCTGCGCTCGGGTTCCCTCGACAGAAAGCATTGGGATTTCTCGATAGAGTTTTGGAAAATAGCTGGAAATAAGGTCTGTGGAACGAACCTGTTAGATAAATGCACGTTTTGTTCAGCCTGATAATATCATAGACTGTTTATATAAATGGACGTAAATGTAGGGTCCGTGACGTCACCCATAGGATTCTGCAGAGTTGCAGAGAAGCCCTTAGTAGGCGGAGTCGGCCACTAACGGCTCGACACTGACGTAAGAGTTCAACTCCCGCCTACTCCAGCCTGCTCCAAATAAGGACAAAGAGGCGGAGCCGAGGCGGGACCTCCTGCCACCGAGCTGAAAGTTCCAGAGCTAGCTGAAGCTACCAAGCTAAGCTAACATGCTCCCCATCTGCACACTGAATCTACAATGACGACCCAACATTGTTACTACGTAAAAAAAATGTCTAGTCGCTGCTAAAATCAAAAACCATAAACCGAGGGACTTTGTTCCAAGACTTTCTTTCGTCGACGCGTCCTTCCGACGCCCGCTACAGGGTGAACAATCACGAGAGATCGGCGACCCGGTCGAACACATTTAGGAGTAGGAAACAAACACATCACACAACCCCACTTAACGGAGTTTGTACAAGTGTACGTAAAATCGAACCACTTAGAAAACCCTGTAAACGACACTTACTAATATAGCCTCTGTAGTAACTTTTTACCAGTGGGCTTTCAACGAGAAGACGCAGTCAACTCGTCGACAGAAGTCTTTCAAGTAGTGCACAAGAGATTGAAGGACAAGGGACCAACAAGTTAGACCACCAACTGAAGGGTGTAAATCATCGGTCCCGTCCACCGCCTGAAGCCGGAGAGTTTAACGAGGTGATATGAAGTGGTTTTGTCGACTACCGTAAAACGTCACTCATCTACGAAAAACTTCTTATAGGCGCACGAAAACGAACGACGATTGACACTTCGTGTTAATACGAAGTTTTAGAAACCAGACGTACAAACTGTTTTTTATCTTTCGATTTAAACGAATACCGTAAGAACTCACTGAACGTAAGTACGCGAGTAGGAAAAACAGTGACCATTCACTAGAAACTGCTCCCGAAAAATTATCAGAGGTAGAAGACAACGGAATTGCGTTGTGTATCCTTTAGTACCGCTCCTACTTGGTCGCTCAACTCGTATTCGCAAAATTACACTATCAAGAGCGAGAGACCGCAGTAATTGAGTGAACTCGTTACGGGTAGCAAAGCTATAACACCTGGTTTTTTCAACATCTCCCAGAGAATTTCACAGTTATCTTGACGAAGTGAGGTCCCTTAGTAAAAATTGTCTCAGCAACTCAACGCATCCACTCTAAAAGTACTCGTCGGCGTTACCTGTATCGCACGTTTCGCCCGAGAGAAGAGCCTATAAGAACAACGTGCGACTTATGTGTGGTGAGTATAATCGGCGGGGTAGTATCGGGACAGGCGCTGTTATCTGTCTAGATTTAGGCAAAAAGATATATCTTGTTCCTAAAACAAAAGTTCGAGACTTCGATTACTTGGAAGTCCAGTGAAGGTTTGGGTTTTCTAAGTAACTAGAACAATATTAGACAACGTATAGGACAGCAAGAATTGTTTGTCAATACATCGCCCCATTTTGGACTTGAGTTTGGACCCAGATAGAAAACTGTGTAGAACCAACACAGGTACTACTGCTATTATTTTTACCCCAGCCAAATAAAGTAGTAACCTACAGTACAAAGTGGGTGCCAAATCTATTATACATTTATTAGAGTAAGAATTAGACCAATGACCTTCCATAAAAAGGGACTTGGAATCTTGGAGAGCTACCGGGGTCTTACCGGTTCAACGAACTTCATCCCTCACCTCCCTCAATGTAAATTGTTACTGCCGAGGTGCTGCTGGACAGAGGGTTTTAAACCCGCCCGTATGCCGTGTAAGGAAGGTACAGTCGCCAGAGATAACGGCAACCAAAGGTGACGAGTAATAAGTCGTACGTGGTCACCATAAACTCACCTAGTACGAGAGGTAAAATCATCTTCTGCAAAGGTCAGAAATAAAGGACAAATGGGTGACGTAACAACATCTTGAGCCCACGGAAAAGTCAACCGTTTTCCGGGTCGTTCCGAGTAGTCATCGTCGTCGGTTAACCCCTATCGTGGTAGGCGACGCAACTTTAACGTTAGGGTTGCAAACCACCACCTCCCACATTATCGAAAGATTTTCGTTCGCCAATAAGGAACAGAAACCCCTTTACCTGGAAACCCAAACGTATCCCGGGTAAAATTCCCTATATAGAAAACTATAACCCGCAGGAGTTACCAAAAGTTTTATCCAAACGGGCTAGTCAGGCCCTTTGTGGCGGAGGTCTCCCTATTAACGCCTGTTAGTACTAGGCAACCAGACTCAAAGTGGGCAGTCCCTCATGCCAACTCCCTCCCTCTGGACAAACGACGAAGTAAAGGGTCACAGGCCATGAAGAAAGTGGAACGCCGGTCGTGCCATTCCTCGACCTCCCCCTCCCCCACGCCCGAACCAGTACGCCAAGTCCCGGACCGAAAGGAGATCTGCTCGTCGATCCGTCCGACGATCAGGAGGGATATAATATAAAATAGTAGTAGTAGAGGTGATTCTCGGCTTCTCTGTCCTTTTCCTTTTCGATCCGCCGGCTCCGATGTGCTCATTGTTGTGTTACTATAGTTGTAAATGGTGGTTTGAGTTTAAAGAACAACCTGTCCACACAGGGCACTAACATCGGATGGACATTAGACCGATTGGGAGTGATTGAACAACCGCCGGACCCCGAGCCCCCCTACTTTGTGCCCACCGTCCAACCGTTTGAAGTCCAAGTAGAAGGGCCGTCCTCCTCCTATCCGTTTTTTTATTAGTAGATCGAAGTTAACCGAAAAGGACCAGAAAATAGAAAAAAAGAAACGCAAAACATCGAGGTGAAACACAAATATTGACGAGTACGAATCCCGTCACGAGACCAACTTACTGTTCATGAATACTACTGCAACTGCAAGTAATATGCAACTAGCAACTACCTGCCCGACCCAACTACTGCTAAAATGGGTTTTATGTAAACCTCTGTTATCTTCCTAAGTGAACGTTTAAAAAGGTACCAAAATTACAATTACACTCACACTTTAATCGTCGTGGGTTTCAAGTTTATTATAATAATCCGATGTTACGAAATGGATTATACTGGTGCCTTGCCAGTCAACGTGAGTCACGCGCTCCGTCGCCCCGGGGCGGCCGTTTATAAGAGCCCGCCCGGGGGTAAAGGGGCTGGGCAGGGCCCGGCCTCCTCGGGAACGGGGAATGTCTGCGGGGGGGACTTCGAGGCGGGGACGGATGCAAGACAAAGGCCAATAAAATAAACCTTTAAAGTCAAGGACGGCTGCATTTTTCTAGTTGGCTCTAATACCTTTATTTTGGCTATTTATTTTTGTTCCTATTAATACACAATAACCAACTCATTTATTGTCACACAATAAACTTTTTTATTATTGTCTAGTCTTCCTTTTTGTAAATTTTTTATGTCTAAAGTCCCATAGGAACCCGAGACTCCGGGTAAAGAAAAGGAGTGTCTGCGTTCTTTCAGTCCCCGTTTTCCCTTTTAATATGCTAAATTATTTTCGTTTTAACACCCGACCTAATAACTCATTCTTGTACAAAAAATAACTTTTGTGGTGTCGAAGGCCCAGAAGGATATTGTTCATTACGGCACCTGAATGGTTGTCTTTATGTAACGGAAAATTTTAGGCACGACACGGTTGTGCTTGTTTTTTCCCCTTTTAGACAACCAAATTGGTGCTTAGTTATCTAATTTTTTAGCAAACCACTTGTGCCTTCGGTACTCCACGCCCAACCTATAAAAAAATACCATCAGCCTGATACGTGCGATTCCAATTAAATTTAACCGACACTAGTGTCATACATCGTCGATTACAGCTTCAATCACATACACTTTTAGTTGGAGGATGTTTATTCTACACACATATAATGTTAATAATACAGTATTAAAAGTTTATAAAATGAATTCCTAGAATGTATACCACCAACTAGACCCTCAAGTAATAACTCGAATGTGAATTGAGTCGCAGTAGACTTTTGCTTGGGGTTTGGACAACAAAATAATTAACGTAATGGTTACCCATAGTTTATTTGTCATTCGTAACCATGGTGGAAGGTTTCAATGTCATTTTATTTTTCCTGGGACGGGAGTCCTGTTCAATGTGGTTAGGTTGTACAATGTCCTTTCTCTTAGTCAAATTAACAAACATGTGTACAGAAAAGTATATATACAGACAAACAAATCCACAGGTCCACTACCGTCGTCCGACCGGCCCACTCTCTGTATTGACCCGGAGGAGTCGTCGTCACTTGAAAGTCGAGTCCATGTTTCTGTAAGAAAAAAAAGTATGACATGTTCTTAGTTCCTTATAATAACCAAAATTACACTTACCCTCCATAACCTGAAATTATGTGACTATATGTAAGTAAATTTTGTATGATCTAGTGGATGTGTAGGTACACTCCAACCTCCCAAAAGGCTTTTTTAATGTATCTACTTGTTCGTTTACTAAACAGTCGAGATTAATTTTACTTTCCGTTTTCTATAAAATTGTGTACTCTTGACTGTAATAGGAGTACGCTTTTTTGCACTTTCAATAGGTCCCTTTTGTCTTCATTCGAAGATTCAACGTTTGATGCAAAAACATTGTCAATTATTAATATTTTATATAGTACCACTACTAGAAGTATAAATATTAGACTAAAAGAAACATGAGTGACAACTTTATTTTGTTTTTTGTAATGTATGTTTTATTAATATAGATGTCGGGGATTGTGTGTTGTGGGGTGGGAAATATTTTGTGTGAACAAGACGGTTATTATACAAAATACCAAAGGACAATTAAACACAATCCTTTCCTTGTAACGGACTTTCGTGCTGGTACAAAGAGGAAGAGACTCCCAGTTCTTCTTGTAGGTTCTCATTTTAAATTTTCGACGTACGATACTCTAAAATTCGTATTGGGTAATTCTTGATGAAAAAACATTTTTTTGCAGTCGACCTAGCTTACGGATAAGTGTTAGATGTGAGGTAGTCGACTAATAACATAACGGGAGCGATAATACTCGAAAGTGTAGTGAACACGGAACATGGCGTCCTCAAAAGTTACCAGATGTTTTATTTTACCCGGTTAGAAGTCCGAAGTCCTACTTACAACATTAGAATTGTAAAAGTCAATTCTTATTACCTGTTTTCCTCCTCGTTTATGTTTATTTTACATCAAACTTACACTTGGTTTTCAATATAGTTTTTGGTCCAAAATTTATTTTCGTTATACCCTGTTTCAACAATTTGATAATTTACATAATTCATTGTGTAATCAGTTTATTCACGTCTTGATCCAGGACACGTCAACCATGAGTCGAAAACCGGGTCCGTACCGAGTAAGGGTAGTCCGGAGCCAGGGAGCGTCTCCTTCCTGGGAGTCAAGGAGAGGCCCCGGTTTGTTTGTCCTGTCCTGTGGGACAGGTAGTGTGCCTCCAAAGAGGGGACTTCAGGAGACTTCGAAAGACCTGGTGGTGCGACAGAGTTAGGCAGGTGGTGACTTATACTCTCCCCCTTTACCTTTTAATATTTACGAAATCCTGTATTTCTTTGTATTTCAACTGACAAAACTAAAATGAGTCAAAAAATCTAACCAGTAAAGATATTTCATATTGATTATATAAGTCCAATTCTCCGTGTATTTATTTCTAATCCAAATACTCTATATACAACAGAAAACTTAACAAACAGATTTCAGTTCCTAGATCTTGTATCCATTAATCAAAAGTTCTATGGTCAGACCAATTAATACGGACAAACCTCCTCCGGAGTGTCCATTCTCGTATTGATTCGCATGGTAAGTGTACATGGAATCGCAAATAATTTACATAATTTGCATATTAATTCACTATAGTTTATATTTGATTACAGTACGTTTTGGTATAATTATAAACGAACTAAAGGTCACCGAACTTAAATCGTGTTAACGTATGTTTTGCAATTCCCGTAAAATATGCTAAGACTTCATAATACGATTTTTGAGTTATTGAATCCTAATAAAATATATTCAAAACGACTTAATCAAATACAGGCGAATGGAATCTTTGCATTTTACGCGGTG